>NC_058083.1:12076994-12376994 GCF_014858855.1 Bufo gargarizans
ACACTAGGTGAATGTTGTCGAGGCCGGGAGTGAGTCAAACCCTGGGATGGCACAGGTGCTACCGACGCCAAGGATTGCGGGCCCTACTTCCATCAGGGTTTCCGCCAACACCTACGTTAGTGGCTTCAACCCCCCTTTCTCCTCTTCCTCCACTTCCACCTCTGAATTATCTTCTTGCAGCACCAGTCAGACATCAGTCAGTAGCTGGAAGCAGTGTAGCACTGCTTTGGGGAAGCTGCAACAGGCCGTGCTTAAACTGATCTGCTTAAGGAACAAACAGCACACCGCTGCAGAGCTGTGGCAGGGGATAAAGCACCAGACTGAGCTGTGGCTCTCGCCACTCAACCTACAACCAGGCATGGTTGTGTCTGATAATGGCCGTAACTTGGTGGCGGCTTTGGAGCTCAGCAAGCTCACACACATACCATGCCTAGCCCATGTGTTCAACCTAGTGGTTTAGCTGTTTCTCAATACCTACCCCAATTTGCCTGAGCTACTGGTGGCGTGTGTGCCCATTTCCTCAAGTCATCAACAGCTTGGTCTGGCAAGCGCTTGCAATTGCCAACTCACCGACTGTTGTGCGACATGATCAGACGCTGGATCTCCACGTTCCACATGTTGGCCATGCTTTGTGGGCAGCAGAGGGCAGTAGTGAAATACCAGATGCAACATGGTCGATGCCTTTCTAGTCAGCTTCCGCTCTTCACAAGCGACTAGTGGGCATTAATGTCTGACCTCTGTGAGGTTTTACGCAACTTTGATACAAATGGTGAGCGGCGATAATGCTATTATTAATGTAACCATCCCACTTCTGTGTCTACTCAAACGCTCGCTGCTCACAAATAAGAATGAAGCTTTGCATGTGGAAAAGGTGGAAATGGGGGTAGAAAGTACACAGGGTGATAGCCAGACCACCCTCAGTTCGTCTTCTCAGCGCAAATTGGTTGAGGAGGAGGAGGAGCAGGAGACGGTTGCCTCCGCTACAGAGGGTAGTACCCATGGAAGTTTTATTCCATCTGTTCAGCATGGATGGGTAGAAGAGGAGGAAGAGCATGAGGAGATTAAGAGTCATCCTCCTGATGAGGGCAGCAAATTATTGTCTGTTGGGACTCTGGCACACATGGCTGATTTTATGTTATGCTGCCTTTCCCGTGACCCTCACGTTGTACACATTTTGGCCAACACCGATTACTGGTTTTTCACCCTTCTCGACCTTCGCTACAAAGAGAAACTCTCATCTCTCATTCCTGTGGTGGAAAGGATGAGCAAAATGGTGCAATACCAGAAGGTCCTTGTTGAAAAATTTCCAGCTGACAACGCTGGCGGCAGAGCACGTAGTTCCTTTGCCAGCCAAGAAGTGAGACGAGGGGAGCACACAGCAGTTCCAACAGAGGAAGGGCAACACTCTCCAAAGCCTTGGACAGTTTTATGACACCCCACCAGCACCCTTAACCTGATGCGCGGCCTAGTGTCACAAGGAGGGAAACATTTTGGAAGATGGTGAAGGATTACGTAGCCGACCGTGTCCTCAGTGATTCCTGTGTACCTTGCAACTATTGAGTGTCCAAGCTGGACATGTGGCATGAACTGGCGCTCTACACCTTGGAAGTGCTGGCCTGCTCCGCCGCCAGCGTTTTGTCAGAGCGTGTATTTAGTGCTGCTGGCGGCATAATAACTGATAAGCTCATCCGCCTGTCAACTGAAAATGCTGACTGGTCGATTCTTATAAAAATGAACAAGGCCTAAATTTCCCCTGACTTCACTACTCCACTAGAGAAAAGCAGCTGAACATAAAGGCACTTTAAATGTGGCTTTTATGGTGTATTAAATACACTGTATTCCCATGCACCCCTTCCACCACTAAAAGGGGTATATGGTTCAATCTCCCTTTTCCCGTCCTCCTCCTCCTCCTCCATCATATCAACATTCTTATTAGGCTGCCCTTGCTCCTAATGTTTTAGAGGGTCAGCTCAGCAGCACACCCTCAACCAAAATGCTTTTGAGTGACACCAGCAGGCCCTCACCCATAGTGTTTTTGAGGGTCACCAGCAGGCCCTCAACCATAATGTTTTAAAGGGTCATCTCAGCAGCAGACCCTCACCCCTACATTTTTAGATGGTCAGCTCGGCTGCAGGCCCTTACCCCCTAATGTTTTAGATGGTCAGATCAGCAGCAGGCCCTCGCCCCTAATGTTTTAGAGTTTCACCAGCAGGCCCTTGCTCGTAATATTTTTGAGGGTCACCAGCAGGCCAGCAATCATACATTTTTATTGGTGTGTATGATGCCCTCTTTTATGTGTAATAAAGGCTGCATTGGAGTGCCAATTCCTTGTACTTTTTGTCAGCCCTTTCCCTTATTGCTTAGGCTTTACCTGAACAATTGTACCGCAATATGAATGAGGCCCTCCTTTATGTGATATACAGGTTGTATCGGAGTGCCTCTTCCTTGTAATTTTTGGCAGCACTTGCACTTTATATGCAAGTAAATATACAGGAAAGAATGTTTCCTAACAATTTTTCCTCTAAAATCGATTTTATCTTCGGTTTGGTGTGTATTATTGTCAGTCTGTAAAAGTGACGTACTACCTGGACAACATCGTTCCTAGCATTGACCTGGGAGTCCAAGATGCATCCAGACATCCTCCCCATGCTGTTCCCAAACAATTTCAGTGGTGTTTCCATCAATTTATGACCTTTTACTATGAACCAGACACCCTCCCCTCTTCAAAGTGGGGGGTGCTTGGTTTAATGCTCGGGTACTCACATTGACTTCCAGAGCACCCGAGCATCCCGAGGTGTTCTACTCGAGCACCCGAGCACTTTGGTGCTCGACCAACACTAGTAGTGATGTGTGAGGAGCAGGATGAGCAAAGTCCAATATGTAGCTGCCATTTTAGCCCCTTGGCCCTGGCCAAGCAAAGGGAGTGTGGAGAACATCCTTACAGCTACCTAGCACAGACCAGAGTAAACTGCGGATATAGAGAAAGTCTAGTGGAGATGGGAACAGCATTAGCATATGGACTCCGCTGCACCAGTGACCGGGAGAAGCCTAAAAGCACCTGGACAAAGCTGGATGACTAGGTGCAAGGTTGTTCTGTTTCTGAAAGCAACCAGTGCAAACAGGAGCAGAGAATTCATGCCTGCCGTTAGGGAGACCGCCCTGTGGGTTTCCAAACACAAGTAAGAGTCATTATTGTATCCAGTATCTGGCGGCTACAGTGTGGCAAAGTGAGGACAAATAGAAAAGAACTCTCTCATACCAGCCAAAGGAAAATCTCAATGCACCTATTGTCAAGCCTGTTACTAGGATTACAGCTAAACCAATCGTGTATGCCTCATATGGGTTGTCACCCTTGCCATGTAAATGAACTGTACTAACTACCTCGAGGCAATTGATTAAGAAAAAGTACCGTTGTTTACACGTATTGACTCCTCATCCTTTCTATCACCCTCCTTTGCACCTAACAGTGAACAACAGGGGCCCTGCCTCCATGGGCACCTCAACCACCATCTGGCGGGAGTCCCTGGACAACAGAGTGTGCCCCGAAGGAACTGGTGCTGTCCTTCCATTCATGGCATGCCAGCTCAGGGAGTGCTAGAGAACTGTGCGTAAAACTACTACTACCCCCGTCGGCCCACCACAACTTACACATATTGCCCCTGCGGCCCGCTCGCTGCATATCTATCTATCTATCTATCCATATATGCACATCCATATCCTTTATTGAATTTCTTATATAAAAATAAGTGCAAAAGTATTAATTCTCATTAGCAGTTTACAGGAAAGTTAGTGTTTCTTTGTACAGTAGCATAATGTCAGTGAAACCATGGAGAAGATTTCTTCAATAGACACATTCTAGTGGTTTTCAGACTGCTATAGAAGAGTTAAAGTGGCAGGAGGGTGCAGAACAGAGTACTTAATTACTGATAGCTGTGATGTTGTTTTTATGTATATATATTCCTCTATATATAAATTCATGAATATGAAATATGTTTATCTTAATTAGTTTTTTGTAGACATTGCTTATAATTAAGTTCATGTTTGATAACACCTCCTAGTTTTAAATGATTACGGTCACCTCTGATTTCCACCATCTACTCTGTGTATAAAAGCGTTCCTCCTGCTGTGACTTTATTTCCTCAGGACTCCTTTGTGATTTCTTATATATAATTTACAGTAATAATATTATCCCATATATTATACTCGTTTTCTTTTCTTGCCGTTGCTTTAAAATGACATAATCTCGGTTATGGGGAAGAGCAATGGCCTCGCGGATTATTGAAAAAAGAAACAGTACAAGCATAAATAGTTATATAGCTAAGAGATACTACAAAGACAGAGGGGGCAAACTGTTCTAAATATACTGCAGATAAAGTGCAAATAAATCTACTCTATTGGTAATAAAGTACGTATTTGATTAAAACGGTTTGGGTTCAGGTACATTTTTATAATAGTTTATCCTAAAAATATACGAAACAAGTAACAACATTTTACTATAATTCGTAGTCACAGGTTTACATCGTCCCTTTCTTCAAGCTTTATGTTACTCTGCCTAGTCAAGAACTGGGATGTGATTTTGCTTGAATGGAAATGGCTGTTACACCAGATACAACCCATGGACAGGAGTGGCGCTGTTTCCTAAAAATAAAAAAAGTTTTTTTTCTAATCTCAGAAAACCCATTTGCGGGACCAGTAATATGGTATCATAAGCTTCTCTGAGATATCATTGATGCTGTCTTATTCACTCAGTCTCCAGTAGCTAAGAAATATTGTTCTCTCGGTTTCTGCTCCTGTGAAGGCATGCTACAAGCTTTTGTTTTACCTTTGAATTTTACTTGTTTGCGTCTGTCTACTAGACTTCAAGGTGGTGGTTCCAAAATGTGCTCCACCATGTTCATTACCTGAACTTAAAGAGGTTGTGATATCATTAAATGTTGTTTTAATATAAATTAGCTTTAGAAACTAGTTACTTTTGTGATTCACTTTTTGTTATAAAAAAAAAGGTTCTAGTTGTGCTAATTCTATTTACTTCATTATTATTGTGCCCCCAAGTATATAATCTGTATAGTAATGTGGAAATCCACCAGATGAGGTGGTTGCACAAGCCCCGTTCCATCCTTCAACTGCCACCAGCCATATCTACTGAGAAGCAATATCAATTACTAAGAGAGAGCTGCAGCAGAGAAAGGACAGCTCCCTGAGCTGTGAGTAGGAGAGAGCTGCAGCAGAAAAGACACACTAGCTAAGCTGGTAGGGAGAGAGAGCTACTTCATAGAGGACAACCCCTGAGCTGACAGGGAGTGAGAGCTACTGCAGAAAGGACACACACCCTGAGCTGGCAGGGAGAGAGAGCTGCTTCAGAGATGACACGACCCCTGAGCTGACAGGGGGGAGAGAGCGCTATTGCAGAAAGGACTCACTAGCTAAGCTGGTAGGGAGAGAGAGAGAACTACTGCAAAAAGGGCACAAACCATGAGATGTTAGAGAGAGAGAGAGAAAGCTACTGCAGAAAATACACACTCCCTGAGCTGGTAAGGAGAGAGAGCTGCTTCAGAGATGACACGATCCCTGAGCTGACAGGGAGAGAGAGCTACTGCAGAAAGGACACACACCATGAGATGTTATAAAGAGAGAGAGAGAGCTACTGCAGAAAAGACTCTCTAGCTAAGCTGGTAGGGAGAGAGAGAGAGCTACTGCAGAAAGGATACAAACCATGAGATGTTAGCGAGAGAGAGCTACTGCAGAAAAGACACACTCCCTGAGCTGGTAAGGAGAGAGAGCTACTGCAGAAAAGTCACACTAGCTAAGCTGGTAGGGAGAGAGAGAGCTACTGCAGAAAGGACACAAACAATGAGATGTTAGAGAGAGAGAGCTACTGCAGAAAAGACACACTCCCTGAGCTAGTAGGGAGTGAGAGCTACTGCAGAAAAGACACACTAGCTAAGCTGGTAGGGAGTGAGAGCTACTGCAGAAAAGACACACTAGCTAAGCTGGTAGGGAGTGAGAGCTACTGCAGAAAAGACACACTAGCTAAGCTGGTAGGGAGAGAGAGCTGCTTCAGAGATGACACGACCCCTGAGCTGACAGGGGGGATAGAGAGCTACAGCAGAAAGGACACACTCCCTGAGCTGGTAGGGAGTGAGAGCTACTGCAGAAAAGACACACTAGCTAAGCTGGTAGGGAGAGAGTGCTGCTTCATAGAGGACACAACCCCTGAGCTGACAGGGAGAGAGAGCTACTGCAGAAAGGACACACACCTTCCATTTGACGTATACATTGGAAAAAAAAAGATACAAAAATGCAGCACACCACGTTCTTGTATCCTGGAGTCCGTTAAGAAAATGTATACTTTTTTATTTATTTTTTGCAATGGAACTCTATGGTGAACGAATGCTACTGTACGTCATCAGTCTGAGGTATAAATTTAACATATACGTTTTTTGTATACATTAAACGGATGGTAAAAACGTCATGTGAACTTAGCCTAAACTTTCTACTGCATAATCCCTAGAAGCATGAAATGGCAGTGCTATGGGTCCGGTTATACTACAGTACCCAACACTAAACTGACACCATCATGCAATAGAAGAAGCAATAATTCAAATTTCCTATATATAAATTCAAATAGATTGATGTAAAACTGACCGTATAATCATTGATCAAATTTGTTAACCATGGAAATTAATGATTTAGAAAAAAAAAGTATGTAAGAAATCATATTTAGAATTCCATCAGAATGGTCCAAATTTTTATGGAAATGTAAAGACTAGCTTTATCCATTTTAACAAATTGGCTCATCCCTCTAAAAAAGGACTTAGGCTACTTTAACACTAGCGTTAATATTTTCCGGTATTGAGATCCGTCATAGGGTCTCAATACCGGAAAAAAAACGCTTCCATTTTGTCCCCATTCATTTATAGTGGGGACCAAACGTAACTGAACAGAATGGAGTGCTCCAAAATGCATTCCGTTCCATTTGGTTGCATTCCCATACTGGAGAGCAGCATGGTGCAGTTTGCTTTCTGTCCTGGGTTGAGGAGAAAAAAGTATCCGACATGACCCACAATGCAAGTCAATGGGAATGGAACTGTTTTCTCTGACACAATCTGGCACAATAGAAAACTGATCCGTCCTATATTGACTTTCAGTGGAGTTCATGATGGATCCCTCTTGGCTATGTTAAAGATAATACATCCGTATCCGTTAATAACGGATGCAGATGGTTGTATTATCAGTAATGGAAACGTTTTTGTTGAACCCTGCCAGATCCAGCAAAAACTCTAGTGTGAAAATAGCCTTAAAAGGGGTATTCCAGTTGTTACAAGGTATCCCCTATTCACAGGGTAGGGGATAATAACTATTAGATCAGTGGGGGTTCAACTGCTGGGAGACCTCCACGGATTGGCTACCCTGTAACCCTTAAAGCCAGTGTTGAGCGATTCAAAGTCAATGAAGTGGACTTCGATCCTTATTTCAGGTAAAAAAAATTTCGCTGAATTTCCTTGTGCTTCATAGTAGCAAACCAATTTTCCCTGAATGATGGTAAAAACAAAAAAAAAATCATACTTACCTCGTTCGTTTGAGCGCAAAGAGACAGCCACCGCCATCTTGATTGAGGATCTCACAGGAATTCCCAAGCGTGCCGACATATGATGTCATCACACTGCCGACATGATGACATCATCATGGGCAGCGCGACATTTCATGCTAGATCTTCAATCAAGATGGTGGTGGCCAGCTCTTCGTGATGAAACGGAGGAGGTAAGTATGATTTTTATTTTTTTTATTTTACACTGTCAGATGCTGTGATCAGCGATGAATGTGGTATCTAAGGGGTACAACCAGTGGCGTACCTACCATATAGGCAGACCACGCAGCTGCTATGGGGCCCGTGAGGAAGAGGGGCCCGCAGTGGAGGAGAGGCCCCACCCCCGTCTATCCTCCTAACTGTCTCCCGTCTGCTAGCCCCACCTCCTAGCCCCGCCTCCCGTCGGCTAGCTCCGCCTCCCGCCTGTTAGCTCCATTATGCCTGATTCCTCTCTGGATTGCCACTACCCCACCAATAATGAAGTAAGTGACCACTTGTAGGTGAGGACAGTGCAGGGGAAGGGGGGGGGGGAGATGTCACTCAGCTTTCCCAGGCTATTCCTCTGCACATATGTCATTCAGAACAGGAGGAAAGCTGGGTGCTATTATGTAATGTGACTCGGCTTTCCTGATGTCCTGCATGGCACAAGTGCAGAGGCATGAGAAGATATGAGGGGAGGTGGGAGCTGTGTTACTCAGCTTTCTCAGATTATTCTCATGTCTCTCCACATGTGCCATGCAGGGCAGCAGAAAAGCTGGGTGCTATTACATAATGCAATGTCACTCAGATTTCCTGCTATCCTGCAAGGCATAAATGCAGTTAATAAGAACATGGAAAGGCAGGGGGAGGGGTTCACCCAGCTTTCCCAGAGACTCCTGTCTCTGCACATGTGTCATGCAGGATAGCAAGTAATGTCACTGTCTCCCAGCTGTCCTGCATGACACAGAGGATATGGGAAGAAGGGCACTCGCTTCCTCAAACTTTTCTCATGTCTATGCGCATGTGCCATGCTGGACAGCAGGAAAGTTGGGTGGTATTACATCATGTAACGCCCCAGATTCTTGTCAATATATGCTGAACACCGCCGGGACCTATCAGATCCCATTCTCTATAAGGCTACTTTCACACTTGCGGCAGGATGGATCCGACAGGCTGTTCACCATGTCGGATCCGTCCTGTGGCTATTTCGCGCGACCGCCGCTCCTTCCCCATTGACTATAACGGGGGCGGAGGTCTGGCGCAGCATGGCGGTGCACGGCGAAAGCCGCCGGACTAAAAGGTACTGCATGTCTGACTTTTTAGTCCGGCGACTTTCGCGTGCACCATATAGTCAATGGGGACGGAGCGGCGGTCCGGCGGCACGGCGAAATAGCCACAGGATGGATCCGACATGGTGAACAGCCTGTCGGATCCGTCCTGCCGCAAGTGTGAAAGTAGCCTAATGGGTCTGTTGGGATCCGGCATGAGTACTGCCATTTTGTAGAACAAAATACTTCTGCATGAGGTGGGGCAGGGGAGAAGTTAGGGAGGGTAGTGAGAGGAGCCAGGGCGCATAGTAGGAGGGACTAGGAACGGGCATGGGGGCCCAATCTAAATTCTTGCTATGGGGCCCAATGATTTCTGTGTACGCCCCTGGGTACAACGCAATCGCCGCTCCCTGTCATTGCACCCACTACTTACAAAGAAATGCGCTTTGTAAAATTTGGCGAAGCAGCCGAATCACATTTTTCCAATACTTCGTTCATCTCTTCTCAGAGCCTCTGAAATAAATGGAGTGGCAGGTTGAGCATCGGCACTGCTGCTCCATTCTTCTCTACGGGAATTCCAAAGACAGGTGAGTTCAGAGCTCGGCTATTTTCAGAATTCTCATAGAGCTGAATGGAGCCTCATTCACATGCCGAACCTGTTTATCTAAGGGTTACTGGTTACCCGTTCCCATGATCGGTGGGGATCCCCATGGTAGGACTCCCACCGATCTAATAGCTATCATCCAGACTACCCCTTTAAAATGGAATCTAGAAAGTATATTCTAATGGGAAACCCATTCTCAAAATTAGATCAGGTGGTCTCTGGATTCTACAGCAGAAACTCTCAGTTATTATTGCCAATTAAAGGTGTCCACAGATCGACTTTTCCATCAGTGGCCAGTGCTGGAAACATCCGGCATTACATCTCATCAATTCAAATGAACACAAAGTCATGAAAAACATGGTCACGTTGAGTCCTCCAAAGTGATCCTTATTGCAGGAGCTTTCCACTTGTGACCAGACAGTGGTTGAGAAGGACCTGTGATGATGTCACCATCATGTGACCAGTACAGGAGAGGGCAGCAGTGAAGAGGTGATGTCTGCTACATCAGGAGAGGTAAGTGAAGGGAGAGGAGGAGGTGATTGTATTTTGGAGGGGGCTGTAGATAGGGAGGGATGTTATTTACATGGGACTCTATATTGGAGGGGGCTGGAGTGATGGTGTGATGTTATTTACATGGGACTGTATGGCGGAGGGAGGGAAATAGTGTTATTTACATGGGACTATATATTGGAGGGGGCTGGAGGGATGGTATGATGTTAGGGTACTTTCATACTTCGTTTTTCTTTTCCGGCATTGAGTTCCATCCTCGGGGCTCTATACCGGAAAATAACTGATTAGTTTTATCCCCATGCATTTTAAATAGAGAATAATCCGTTCAGGATGCATCAGGATGTCTTCAGTTCAGTCTTTTAGACTGATCAGGACAATAGGCGGCCTTATTAAAATGCCATCAGTTGGCATACGTTTGGAACTGCCTGCCGAATTCCTCTGCCGCAAGTGTAAAAGTAGCCTTATTTACATGGGACTGTATGGCAGAGGGAGGGAAATAGTGTGATTTACATGGGACTGTATGTTGGAGGGAATGAAGGGAGGGGAGTGATGTTATTTACATAGGACTGTATTTTGTAGGGGGCAGGGGAGATGGTGTGATGTTATTTACATGGGACTGTATGGTGGAGGCTGGAATATAACAACAGGGGGCACTGCAAATCCAGGGGACATTATAGGCGTTCTTATTACTACTGAGGGCTCTATAGGAGGGACTTATAGATCCGCCTTATTTCTACTAAGAGCACTATGGGGGGCCTTATTACTACTGAGGGGTCTACAGAGAGCTTTATTACCACTGCAGAACAATAGGGGGCTTATTTGTACTGGGGACTCTGTGAGGGTATTATTAATACTGGAGGACTCTTCTTCTAATGGGGGCACTCTTGGGGAGCATTATCATGGCTAGGGGCACTGTAGGAGGCAGTGTTACTATGGGGGCACTAATTTCTCTTCAGGATAGTATTTGGGGGTATTGGGAGGCACAGCGAGCAGCAGGATAACACTGTGGGGAATCGAGGTTGGGGGATAATGATAAAAATGTGAGGAAGCTAAGATGTCTGTGTGTCACACTCTGCAGAGACGATGCGACTGAGAGAAGTTGTACGGACCAAATGGAGAAGATGATGATAGAGAAGATCTACATCGGAGGAGGCATCACCTGGAGTCACTGGATGTGAGATGTATGTGCTTGCTGTATAGCAGGTACAGCAAAATGCGGTGTGTGGGGGGAGGGGGGACGACTTAGAGAACTGGGCCATATTCATTGGGGCTTGGGCCCTGGATCTTTTGAAACCCTAGCAACGCCCCTGCCTAGAATGTATATTGCTACCTTTAAGTCTTGCTTCTCTTTATAATTTTGTATATTTTGAAAGAACTAGCACACGTCAATATTAAATTTTTAAAAAATTTGCAGTAATGTAGAAGCACATTCCACATGAGCGTATGACATTGTATTCCTCTATTTTAAATTGCTGCACCTTAAGCCGTTTGTATGCTATGCATTTAGCAGGAGCCTGATCAGGCTCAGATATACCACGGCAAGCCAGATGCCTATGAAGGCTTCCGGTTGCCGTGGTAACCATCGGGACACTACCATAGCAGTGCAGCAGCCCAATGGTTAGCCCTTCCATACAGCGGGCCCTAAGGACCGCGGCATGGAAGGCGTTATCAAGAAGAGTGGCAGCTGTATGTTACAGCTGACACTCTGCTGCGCTCGGCCATCCTGAACTGGGGGAAGGGGGGTGATTTTGTCCGCGCCAGCAGCATTAAGAAGAGGGCTGGAGGAACACTGTGCGGGCCATCCAGAACGGGGGAAAGGTTGTCCGCAACTGCATATTTGGGAGGAGTGAGGGATGGAGGACCTCTGCGCCGGCCATCCTGAAGGAAGGGGGGGGTATGTCCGTGGTTAGCCCCTTCCATAGTGGTCCCTAAGGAAGGGGTTATGCTGACACTCTGCACCCTGGGCGATCCTGTTGAGGGGGAGAGGGTGGAGGGAGAACCGCTGCAGGGGAGTGGGAGAGAGGGTGCGAGCTCCCATGTGGATTTTCTGTAAACTCACTGAGAGCAGCCTGCTGTGCATAGGAAGCACAGCAGACTGTAGGAAAAAAAAGAAAAAAAGAAAAATAAAGACAACCAATTGGAAAAAAAAAAAATCTCCACAGAATAAATTAATTTGTTTCATTTTTATTTTATTTTTTATCCTAAAATCTTTAATAATATTTAAATCCTAAATTCTTGCCACTAAGCCTACGAATTGGATATATTTCTTGGTCTGTACAGATCACTGTCCAGCAGACACCTCACTGTTAGCACAGGCAGGATTACAACGACAGATATCACATATATATATATATATATATATATATATATACAGGTCCTTCTAAAAAAAATTGCATATTGTGATAAAGTTCATTATTTTCTGTAATGTACTGATAAACATTAGACTTTCATATATTTTAGATTCATTACACACCAACTGAAGTAGTTCAAGCCTTTTATTGTTTTAATATTGATGATTTTGGCATACAGCTCATGAAAACCCAAAATTCCTATCTAAAAAAATTAGCATATCATGAAAAGGTTCTCTAAACGAGCTATTAACCTAATCATCTGAATTAACTAATTAACTCTAAACACCTGCAAAAGATTCCTGAGGCTTTTAAAAACTCCCAGCCTGGTTCATTACTCAAAACCGCAATCATGGGTAAGACTGCCGACCTGACTGCTGTCCAGAAGGCCATCATTGACACCCTCAAGCAAGAGGGTAAGACACAGAAAGAAATTTCTGAACGAATAGGCTGTTCCCAGAGTGCTGTATCAAGGCACCTCAGTGGGAAGTCTGTGGGAAGGAAAAAGTGTGGCAGAAAACGCTGCACAACGAGAAGAGGTGACCGGACCCTGAGGAAGATTGTGGAGAAGGACCGATTCCAGACCTTGGGGGACCTGCGGAAGCAGTGGACTGAGTCTGGAGTAGAAACATCCAGAGCCACCGTGTACAGGCGTGTGCAGGAAATGGGCTACAGGTGCCGCATTCCCCAGGTCAAGCCACTTTTGAACCAGAAACAGCGGCAGAAGCGCCTGACCTGGGCTACAGAGAAGCAGCACTGGACTTTTGCATGTCATTCGGAAATCAAGGTGCCAGAGTCTGGAGGAAGACTGGGGAGAGGGAAATGCCAAAATGCCTGAAGTCCAGTGTCAAGTACCCACAGTCAGTGATGGTCTGGGGTGCCTTGTCAGCTGCTGGTGTTGGTCCACTGTGTTTTATCAAGGGCAGGGTCAATGCAGCTAGCTATCAGGAGATTTTGGAGCACTTCATGCTTCCATCTGCTGAAAAGCTTTATGGAGATGAAGATTTCATTTTTCAGCACGACCTGGCACCTGCTCACAGTGCCAAAACCACTGGTAAATGGTTTACTGACCATGGTATTACTGTGCTCAATTGGCCTGCCAACTCTCCTGACCTGAACCCCATAGAGAATCTGTGGGATATTGGGAAGAGAAAGTTGAGAGACGCAAGACCCAACACTCTGGATGAGCTTAAGGCCGCTATCGAAGCATCCTGGGCCTCCATAACACCTCAGCAGTGCCACAGGCTGATTGCCTCCATGCCACGCCGCATTGAAGCAGTCATTTCTGCAAAAGGATTCCCGACCAAGTATTGAGTGCAGAACTGAACATCATTATTTGAAGGTTGACTTTTTTTGTATTAAAAACACTTTTCTTTTATTGGTCGGATGAAATATGCTAATTTTTTGAGATAGGAAATTTGGGTTTTCATGAGCTGTATGCCAAAATCATCAATATTAAAACAATAAAAGGCTTGAACTACTTCAGTTGTGTGTAATGAATCTAAAATATATGAAAGTCTAATGTTTATCAGTACATTACAGAAAATAGTGAACTTTATCACAATATGCTAATTTTTTTAGAAGGACCTGTATAGATGAAACAAAAGTCACCATTCATAAAAGGTAATGTAGCAGCTTATCTGCTCCCTCCTGACCTCTGCACAGGTCACAGAGCTTGCATAGAAAACTCTCCCATAGAAGTAAGGCTACTTTCACACTAGCTTTTTTTGCGGATGCGTCACTTCCTTTACAATAATACAACGGCATGCATCCGTCATGAACGGATCTGGTTGTATTATGTTTTCTATAGCCATGACGGATCCGTCATGAACACCTATTGTGTCAGCGGAAACTGATCCGTCCCCATTGACTTACATTGTGTGTCAGGACGGATCTGTCTTGCGCCGCACCACATTGCGGACAGAAAAACGCTGCTTGCATCTTGGTGCATTCCATTTCATTCAGTTCAGTTTTGCCCCCATTGACAATGAATGGGGACAAAACTGAAGCGTTTTCTTCTGCTATTGAGATCCTATGGCGGAATTGAAAATGCTAGTGTGAAAGTAGCCTTACTGAGATCCCCTCCTGCCTGTTGAGGGCCATATAGGACCATAAAACAATTAAAATAAAGCTTTTATAGTATTTTTCTATTAATTTTACCTAAACCGTACAGCCACTAAGTGCTAAATAAAAATACTAACACTAATTGCAAGTCTGTCCTTCCTTATCTTTCCAGTTGGCTTGACAAATGAGGGTCCATAGATGGCCAGCTTTGAAAAAAAATAATGTTGGGAGAAATTGGAGTCCTTTTCCAAAGTTAAGGGTGGATACATCTGTGGTATGGGCAAATAATGCCTATGTAATAATGCCACACAGTAATTAAAATGTGCCACCTTCTAACCAAATTACAGTGCATAAACAAGAACAACACTTGAAATAAATTTAAGATTAGATAAGTGTAGACCATCTGAGTTGGGAATAAGGTGGCAAAGATCCCTGAAGACGTTTGAAAGGTAAGGGGCCCCAAGGTGACTGCTTTCTTGCTCAAGACCTTGTACAGTTGAAGGGTTTTTCCGAGACTTTTATACTGATGATAGGCCTGGATATGTCATCAGTATCTGGTCGGTGGGGCCCACCAATCAACTACTTGAGAAGGTTGCGGCACCTACAGTAGCTTTCCTTAGGCCATGTGATGGCACATTCATTGGTCACATGGCCTAGGGGCAGCTCAGCTCAGCCCCATAGAAGTGAATGGGACTGAGCAGCAATACCAAGCACAGCGACAGCCATCAAATGGGTGGTGCTGTACTTGGTGGGCAGCGAGAAGGCTGCAGCGCTACTGTGAGCGCCAGTGCCTTCTGAAACAGCTGAGCAGCGGGGGTCCTGGGTGTTGGACTCCAATGATCACATACTGAAGACCTATCCAGGTGATACTCTGCCCCCACAAACATAAATAGTAGCAATAGTTGTAGTTTATAAGGCCCCAAAAAAATGTAAGCCCGTCCTGTTAAAGGCAAAAGACAATTTTCCTCATCTTAGGGAAAAATAAGAAGTTTCAACTCCAATCAGGCAATCAGAATAACTCCCTAAATCCAAGAGCCTTATCCAAGATTCTGGAGAACACTTTAGAAATGCATCCAGGGCCCTCAAACTCTTTTAGTGAGTGGGGTACTTGGAGTAAGTTTTTAAAAAGTCATAGTGATAAATCTGGAGTGGAGCAAATTACCAAAGCAAACCACGCCAACTTCTTCACCCACTGTACTTTTCCCAAGTAAAATGGCAAAATATTGCAAAACAGGACTTGAGCCCCAATTTGTATATCTCTCATGCCAAAATGTAGGATAGAGTAGATCTTTGATACATTAGCCTCTAAGTGTGGCTCATGAAACAGTAAAAGAAATTGTCCCATGAAAAATAGTCTACATTTTTAAACCAGCAGTTGGATCTGAATACTTTTGTAATTGCATGGAATAAAAAATTTAGTATAGCCACTGAGTTATTCAATAAAATGTATCTGCATAGCGCCACCTGCTGTTTGTTATTTTCTTTATTTCTCCAACAACCTCAGTGACATAACTTAGGTGGACACACAGGCTCAATTTCATCCTTCAGATGGCCATATACAGTACAGACCAAAAGTTTGGACACACCTCATTTAAAGAGTTTTCTATATTATCATGACTATGAAAATGGTAGATTCACACTGAAGGCATCAAAACTATGAATTAATACATGTGGAATTATATACATAACAAAAAAGTGTGAAACAACTTAAAATATGTCATATTCTAGGTTCTTCAAAGTTCAAACCTTTTGCTTTGATTACTGCTTTGCACACTCTTGGCATTCTCTTGATGAGCTCCTTCCAACAGTCTTGAAGGAGTTCCCAGAGATGCTTAGCACTTGTTGGCCCTTTTGCCTTCATTCTGCAGTCCAGCTCACCCCAAACCATCTCGATTGGGTTCAGGTCCGGTGACTGTGGAGGCCAGGTCATCTGGC
This sequence comes from Bufo gargarizans, assembly GCF_014858855.1. Taxonomy (NCBI): domain Eukaryota; kingdom Metazoa; phylum Chordata; class Amphibia; order Anura; family Bufonidae; genus Bufo; species Bufo gargarizans. The sequence goes on from NC_058083.1 coordinate 12,093,291, forward strand.
GCAGCACCCCATCACTCTCCTTCATGGTCAAATACCCCTTACACAGCCTGGAGGTGTGTTTGGGGTCATTGTCCTGTTGAAAAATAAATGATGGTCCAACTAAACGCAAACCGGATGGAATAGCATGCCGCTGCAAGATCCTGTGGTAGCCATGCTGGTTCAGTATGCTTTCAATTTTGAATAAATCCCGAACAGTGTCACCAGCAAAGCACCCCCACACCATCACACCTCCTCCTCCATGCTTCACGGTGGGAACCAGGCATGTAGAGTCCATCCGTTCACCTTTTCTGCGTCGCACAAAGACACGGTGGTTGGAACCAAAGATCTCAAATTTGGACTCATCAGACCAAAGCACAGATTTCCACTGGTCTAATGTCCATTCCTTGTGTTCTTTGACCCAAACAAGTCTCTTCTGCTGTGTGGCATTAACCCAAACAACTCTGTGTGGCATTGACCTGGTCTCTAATCTGAGCTGCTGTTCACCTGCGATTTCTGAGGCTGATGACTCGGATGAACTTATCCTCCGCAGCAGAGGTGACTCTTGGTCTTCCTTTCCTGGGGCGGTCCAGATGTGAGACAGTTTCTTTGTAGCGCTTGAAGGTTTTTGTGACTGCACTTGGGGACACTTTTAAAGTTTTCCCAATTTTTCGGACTGACTGTCCTTCATTTCTTAAAGTAACGATGGCCACTCGTTTTTCTTTACTTAGCTGCTTTTTTCTTGCCATAATACAAATTCTAACAGTCTATTCAGTAGGACTATCAGCTGTGTATCCACCTGACTTCTTCACAACACAACTGATGGTCCCAACCCCATTTATAAGGCAAGAAATCCCACTTATTAAACCTGACAGGGCACACCTGTGAAGTGAAAACCATTTCAGGTGACTACCTCTTGAAGCTCATCAAGAGAATGCCAAGAGTGTGCAAAGCAGTAATCAAAGCTAAAGGTGGCTACTTTGAAGAACCTAGAATATGACATATTTTCAGTTGTTTCACACTTTTTTGTTATGTATATAATTCCACATGTGTTAATTCATAGTTTTGATGCCTTTAGTGTGAATCTACAATTTTCATAGTCATGAAAATAAAGAAAACTCTTTGAATGAGAAGGTGTGTCCAAACTTTTGGTCTGTACTGTATACTGTTAGAAGTTGTGACATTTACAAAAAGAGAGCTGCAGAAAAGACGTGTCCCGTGAGCTGTGATGGGGAGAGAGCTGCAGCATAAAGAAAACACCCCATGAGATATAATGGGAGAGCTGTAGCAGAAAGGGCACACTCTCTGAGCTGTGATAGGGCAAGAGCTGCAGCAGAAAGAACACACACCCTGAGCTATGGAAGAAAGCATACCCCTAGCAAAGCAATTGGAACAATGATTGGGGAGATCTCTGGATCCATTTGAGGTATAGTGATGAGCGGCAGGGGTCATATTCGAATTTGTGATATTTTGCAAATATTTTGTAGAATATTAGTCGAATATTCGCAAATTTGAATATTCATTATATTCTGCATTCTTTTTTTTTTTACTCGAAAATCGGCAAGGTAATGTTCAAGGTAATCGAGCAATACAGGTGTGGCTCAAAAACGAATATATAGCTCTATAGAATATAGTGCTATATATTCGTTTTTTTGAATATTCTTCATTTCTTTCCATCTGAAGTCATGATTCCTCCCTGCTTAAGTTGCTTTGTAGGCCAATGACTCATTGGCCCACAAGCAGTGTCGGATTGGGGTACCTAGGGACCACCAGTAAAATTTATTTTGGGGGCCCACCATACGGATACATTTAAATATAATAAATAATCTAACAAGTTTTTTATATGAACATAAGCTGGTTGAGGTGCTGTACTTTGAATATATGTATGTAGTGTACTAAATCTAATGTGTTATGTGCCACTTGTACAGGGGGTGGGAGACTAGGGGCCCACCTTGCTCAGGGGCCCACTGGGGGATTCCCCTGTACCCCTGTGGGCCAGTCCGAGCCTGCCCACAAGCAAGAAGCAGGAAGGAGTCATGTGTTCAGATGGAAAAAATGATGAATATTCTAAAAACAGATGTATAGCACTATATTCGAAATATTCGCAAATTCTCGAAGTTGCTATATTCAAGATAAAAATTTGCTTTCCAAATATTCATGCTCAACACTAAGGAGGTACTGGGCTGGTTCTAGCTTTGTTAGAATGATGTCTGATTTTCATTTTTTTATGTTAATCATGGTATAACCCCTTTAAAAAAATCCCCCCCATGAATTGTAGCTGAATTGCATTGTACTGTAGATACTAGTGGAAACATTCAATGGGGGAAACGTATGAAGACCGCCGGTATTAATACAAACCTCCCTGGTGTAAAATGTGTTAAGAGTAACAAGAGGTAATAATTGCGGTGCATTTTCTGGGACTTCCATACTCCAGAAAATGATGTCTGTTCCAGCAAAGAGGTAGGTTCAATTAGGTGTTTCGTGCCTAAGTTTTTTGGTGCATATATTGGCAGAAGAGTTGGGCCATGGGTTACCACCTGTGACCCATCCAAGACCAATGCACTTTTTTGTGTAAAAATGGCAAAGGTGGTGAAAAAGCCATTTACATAAAAAATTTCAACTTTTGCATGTCAGCTTTTGCCGTACAAGAAAGCTACACTTCCCTAATACCTTCCCCCATTAAACCAGCCATCAAAATGTGCCTGGTGCTTGTCATAAAAAAAATACATCAGTGATGTTTATGGTCCTCTTGTAATAAACAGTTACCATCCTGCGGAATCCACAATGTCAATAATTAGGACCTAATTGAAATGATGAGTTGACCCGAGCGCTGGCCTTTATAAGTGCAGCACAATGATGTTTCATTACATTTATTGACATCAGCTTCTAGTTTGTGTCAGCTGGAAGTACATTAATGGAAGGGATGACATGATAATTACCTTTATCGGGAATTCGAGAAGGGAGTTTTTCTTTTTTTTTTACGTTATACTCTTTACTGAAACAATTTATTTTGCAAATGCTCAAAATTAGTATAAATTCTCTTTCTTCTGGCTTCAGCCACCACAGACATTAGACACCTGCTGCCTGCCTATTCCTAGAACTGCTAGTAGGAAGGAGCCCACATCATCAGTTTTAGGCAACATGCACACAAACGTAGTTTGGTTCCGCTTCCGAGACGCATTTTTTGCGGCTCGGGTGCGGACCCATTCACTTCAATGGGGCCGCAAAAGATGCGGACAGCACTCCGTGTGCTGTCCGCATCCGTTGCTCCGTTCTGTAGCCCCGAAAAAAAAAAATAGAACATGTCCTATTCTTGTCCGTTTTGTGGACAAGAATAGGCATTGTTACAATGGATCCTCAAAAAAGACGGATGCCATACGGATGTCATCCGTTTTTTTGCGGTTCCTCAATTTGCAGACTGCAAAACACATACGGTCATGTGCATCTAGCCTTAGAAAGCAGAAATAACTATCTATCCTCTGTTTTTCAGGAGAGATAATTATTGGTGCTACGTCTTGCTGCTTCCTGCTTGACTTAAGTTTATGGAGCTGAGGCCTGTTGTACTACTAGCCAGTGGTGCTAAGAAGTGAAGGAAGAAGGAGAGGGAGAGAGAGAACATGGGAAGTCTTCCTCCAACCCCTCTACCAGGAGAAGTGGCTGTTATAATGGGAAGTCTTTACATGTCATTGGCCATATATGTGGTGAGCAATTGTGGTAGTGGTCAGGGAGCCCCTGAAGCTGCTGTCTGTTCTCTGTACAGACAGCAGCTTCAGTGGAATGTTTTTTTTAGTGGCCCTCTACTACCCCAAAGAGCCACCGAGTGTTTACACTAGACTGCATACTGACTGGTGTCACTGTTTACTGCAGACTTACTAGGTGCAGTGGTTACACTATAGACTGTGGATTGGCCAATGGCAGTGTTTACACTAGACTGCGGACTGACCGTGGCCAGAATTTACACTAGACTGCGGACTGACCGTGGCCAGAATTTACACTAGACTGCGGACTGACCGTGACCAGAATTTACACTAGACTGCGGACTTACCGTGGCCAGAATTTACACTAGACTGCGGACTGACCGTGGCCAGAATTTACACTAAACTGCAGACTGACTAGAGGGAGCATTTACACTAAACTGCAGACTAATGGGGGAGCATTTACACTAGACTGCGGACTGACCGTGGCCAGAATTTACACTAGACTGCGGACTGACCGTGGCCAGAATTTACACTAGACTGCGGACTGACCGTGGCCAGAATTTACACTAGACTGCGGACTGACTAGAGGGAGCATTTACACTAAACTGCAGACTAATGGGGGCAGCATTTACACTAGACTGCGGACTGACCATGGCTAGAATTTACACTAGACTGCAGACTGACTGGAGAAGCATTTACACTAGCCTGCAGACTGACCGGGGCAGCATTTACACTAGACTGCGGACTGACCGTGGCCAGAATTTACACTAGACTGCAGACTGACCGTGGCCAGAATTTACACTAAACTGCAGACTGACTAGAGGGAGCATTTACACTAAACTGCAGACTAATGGGGGAGCATTTACACTAGACTGCGGACTGACCGTGGCCAGAATTTACACTAGACTGCGGACTGACCGTGGCCAGAATTTACACTAGACTGCGGACTGACCGTGGCCAGAATTTACACTAGACTGCGGACTGACTAGAGGGAGCATTTACACTAAACTGCAGACTAATGGGGGCAGCATTTACACTAGACTGCGGACTGACCATGGCTAGAATTTACACTAGACTGCAGACTGACTGGAGAAGCATTTACACTAGCCTGCAGACTGACCGGGGCAGCATTTACACTAGACTGCGGACTGACTAGAGGGAGCATTTACACTAAACTGCAGACTAATGGGGGCAGCATTTACACTAGACTGCGGACTGACCGGGGCAGCATTTACACTAGACTGCGGACTGACTAGGTACAGTGTTTACACTAGACTGCGGACTGACTAGGTACAGTGTTTACACTAGACTGTGGACTGACCAGTGGAAGCGTTTACAGTAGACTGCGGACTGACTAGGGACAGTGTTTACACTAGACTGAGGACTCACTAGGGGGAGCATTTACACTAAACTGCAGACTAATGGGGGCTGCATTTACACTAGACTGCGGACTGACCGAGGCAGCATTTACACTAGAGTGCAGACTGACTAGGGACAGTGTTTACACTAGACTGCGGACTGACTAGGGACAGTGCTTACACTAGACTGCGGACTGACTAGGGACAGTGCTTACACTAGACTGCGGACTGACTAGGGACAGTGCTTACACTAGACATTTAAACTCAATAATAATAATAGGTTATCCAAGATCTATAATGCCCCCCTATATGCCCTGGCCCCTCACACAGATAGTACTTACCTCGCTTCCTGGCACGACTGCCACTGCATCTCCCCGTCGCATAGATGAAAAGATCCGGCTTGGGGGCAGCCAATAGCAGGCCGCTATGTGAACATGCTTCCCTAGCATTGTGGGGGAGGCTAGAGAAGCTCGTTCCTATCATGGCCTGCTATTGGCTCCACCCCCCCCCCCCCACGCTGGATGTTTTCATCCATGCGACGGGGAGATGCAGCAGCGACCAAGTCGGTATGAGAAGCGACGTGGGTGCCGGGGAGCGAAGTAATTACAACCTCTGTGAGAGCTCGGGCATAAGGAGGGAGGGGGGGGGGGACATTGTAGATCTTGGATAACCCCTTCAATTGAAATAAATAATTATTCATTCAAAAACATCCCAAAACCTTTCCAATGTCTAAAGCTGAGCCATGGTATATGGCTTTAATCTTCAATGGACTAAATGTGGTGAGCAATTGTGGTAGTGGTCAGGGAGCCCCTGAAGCTGCTGTCTGTTCTCTGTACAGACAGCAGCTTCAGTGGAATGTTTTTTTTAGTGGCCCTCTACTACCCCAAAGAGCCACCGAGTGTTTACACTAGACTGCATACTGACTGGTGTCACTGTTTACTGCAGACTTACTAGGTGCAGTGGTTACACTATAGACTGTGGATTGGCCAATGGCAGTGTTTACACTAGACTGCGGACTGACCGTGGCCAGAATTTACACTAGACTGCGGACTGACCGTGGCCAGAATTTACACTAGACTGCGGACTGACCGTGGCCAGAATTTACACTAGACTGCGGACTTACCGTGGCCAGAATTTACACTAGACTGCGGACTGACCGTGGCCAGAATTTACACTAAACTGCAGACTGACTAGAGGGAGCATTTACACTAAACTGCAGACTAATGGGGGAGCATTTACACTAGACTGCGGACTGACCGTGGCCAGAATTTACACTAGACTGCGGACTGACCGTGGCCAGAATTTACACTAGACTGCGGACTGACCGTGGCCAGAATTTACACTAGACTGCGGACTGACTAGAGGGAGCATTTACACTAAACTGCAGACTAATGGGGGCAGCATTTACACTAGACTGCGGACTGACCATGGCTAGAATTTACACTAGACTGCAGACTGACTGGAGAAGCATTTACACTAGCCTGCAGACTGACCGGGGCAGCATTTACACTAGACTGCGGACTGACCGTGGCCAGTATTTACACTAGACTGCAGACTGACCGGGGCAGCATTTACACTAGACTGCGGACTGACTAGAGGGAGCATTTACACTAAACTGCAGACTAATGGGGGCATCTTTTTTCTAAAGTGAATAACCCTAATTTTGATAATCTTTCAGGGTACTGTAGTTGCCCCATTTCAGTTATTACTTTAGTTGCCCTCTTCTGGACCCTCTCCAGCTCTGCTATGTCTGCATTGTTCACAGGAGCCCAGAACTGTACACAGTACTCCATGTGTGGTCTGACTAGTGATATGGCGTTATTTTCTTATTTCCGTTGAGATGCTCTAAGATAGCATCTCTTAGAAAACCTTCAAACAGTTTACCCACAACAGATGTTAAACTCACGACCTATAGTTTCCAGGCTCTGTTTTTGGACCATTTTTGAATATTGGCACCACATTTGCTATGCGCCAATCCTGTGGGACATTCCCTGTCAGTATAGAGTCGGCAAATATGAGAAATAAGGGTCTGGCTATGACATTACTTAATTCCCTTAGGATACGGGGGTGTATGCCATCCGGTCCTGGCGATTTGTCTATTTTAATCTTTTATTTGTTTTTTACATGTTCTATTTTTTTCCTTATACTTTTTCATTGCTTTTGTGCTACCCTCCTGTTTTAGTGATTTAAATGCTTTCTTTTTGTCATTTTTTGCTTTCTTTACAGTTCTATTTATCCACATTGGTTTATTTTTGTTCCCTAACCTTTTATTCCCATACGGTATGTACCTCTCACAATGAGATTTTAGGATGCTTTTAAAGATATCCCATTTTGTGGATGTATTTTCATTTTTGAGGACTTTGTCCCAGTTAGTTAGGCCTATGGCCTCTCTTAGTTGGATAAATTTAGCTTTTTTGAAGTTTGGTATTTTTGTTCCTCCCTGTAGAAACGCTCTTTTAAATGATAATTGGAAGGTTATTACTTTATGGTCACTATTTCCCAGGTGTCCCCCAACCTGCACGTCTGTTGTTCTGTCAGGCTTATTGGTTAATACTAGTGTTGAGCGCGAATATTCGAATTGCATACTTTTTTCTCGAATATCGTAACTTCGAGATTTCGCGAATATTTAGAATATAGTTCTACATACTCACGAAATCGAATATTTGTTTTTTTTTTCATCTGAAAATATGATTTCTACCTGCATTTTACTTGTGGGTCAATAAGCTATTGGCCCACAAGCAACTTAAGCAGGGGGGAATCATGTTTTCATATGGAAAATAAAATGACCAATATTCTAAAAAACCAATACATAGCAATATAGTGAATATATTTGTTATTTAGAATTTTGGCATTATCTGTACAGTTGTTCGCATACTCCTCCCCGACAAGCGTCCCCGTCACCATGGGAACGCCTGTGGGTTAGAAAATACCATCGGATCTGAGTTTTCCCTGAGATCATAAAAGCTCAGATCCGATGGTATATTGTAACGCACAGGCGTTCCCGTGGTTACGGGGGTGCTTGTCGGGGAGCAGTATGCCAAAGTGGACTAACAGTACACATAAATTACAGTCTATATGTGTTTTTTTATGAATATTCGTAATATTGCTCTAACTTCGTCTTTTAGAATATTCGTAATATTCTAAAAGACGAAGTTAGAGCAATATTATTATGAAAATTCGTAAAATACACATATAGACTGCAATTTAGCTAATATAGTGCTATAGTAATTTTTTTAATAGTGTATATAATTTCCAAAACTGAAGTTCAGAAGAGGCAAAAAAAATTGAAAAAAGAAGTTAGAGCAATATTATGAATATTTGTAAAATACACATATTAGTCTAGCCATAGTCAATGTCATAGGAACGTTGCCTTATACTGTCAAAAGAAAAATCTCAATACGCGAATAATTAAATCGTATATTATTCGCGATAAATAGAAAAATGACAAATATTCGATTTCGACGAATATAAGACGAATATTCAATCGAATATTCGCGAAATCGAATATGGCACCTCCCGCTCATCACTAGTTAATACTAAGTCCAGTATGGCCGTCCCTCTAGTGGGGTCCTGAACCAGTTGGGAGAGGTAATTGTCTTTGGTTATTGCCAAGAACCTGTTTTCTTTATGAGATTTACAAGTTTCAGTTTTCCAGTCTATATCTGGGTAGTTGAAGTCCCCCATAATAACCACCTCATTATGATTTGCCGCCTTGTCTATCTCGTTTATTAGTAGATTTTATGTGGACTCTGGTATATTAGATGGTTTATAATAAACTCCTATTAGTAATTTATTATTGTTTTTGCCTCCATGTTTCTCTACCCACAGTGACTCCACATTTTCATGTCCCTCACTTATATATTCCCGGAACGTGGGCTTTAGACAGGACTTTACATAAAGGCAAACCCCTCCCCCTCTCTGGTTTTGACGATCCTTTCTAAACAGACTGTAACCTTGTACATTAACTGCCCAGTCATAGCTATCATCCAACCATGTCTCAGTTATTCCCACTATGTCATAGTTCTCCTCACACATCACTAATTCCAGTTCCCCAGTTTTATTAGTCAGGCTTCTGGCATTAGTATAGATACATTTTAGAGGTTTATGTATATTTTTTACCCTACACCTTTCCTTCTGAACTGTTCTAGCCTCTCCTTTCATTCCTCCCCCAGTCCCACTACCTTGCCCCCAGTCTATATCTGCACTATTTTCCCCTCCTATAATGTAATTTCCCTCCCCCCCAACACAGCTGCCCCTTCCCCATTGAGGTGCAGCCCGTCCCTACGATAGAGCCTGTAGCCGATAGAGAAGTCGGCCAGTTCTCCAGGAACACAAACCCCTCCTTCCTACACCAGTTCTTGAGCCCTTTGTTAACCTACCCAATCTCCCGCTGCCTTTCCTGTGTGGCCCGTGGTACAGGCAGTATTTTGGAAAATACTACCTTTGGAGGTCCTTGCACTAAGCTTTTGACCTAAATCCCTGAAATAATTTTTAAGGACTCTCCACCTACCTCTAATTTTGTCATTGGTTCCGATATGGACCATGACCGCTGGATCTTCTCCAGCCCCTCCCAGTAATCTGTCAACCCGATCCGCGATGTGTCGAACTCTAGCGCCAGGAAGACAGCACACTGTTCGGCGATCACGGGTTTTGTTCCCCTAATAATGGAGTCTCCCACTACCAGCACCTGTGTGGCCTGTCCTGCTCTCCTGGTTCCCTGCTTACTGGAGCTGACATTCCCCTGACTGGCATAGGCGGCAGCAGTGCTGTCCCTGGACTGACATCTCCCTCATCTGCCAAACGTGCAAACTTGTTGGGATGTGTCAGATCAGGGCTAGCCTCCCTGGCACTCTTCCCTCTACCCCGCTTTCTAACTGTTACCCAGCTAGCTACCTCACTTTCCTCAGCCTCCTCTCTGTCACCCTCCCCCTCATCTACCCTAAAGAGTGCCTGCTCGGTGAGAAGAAAACTCTTTAGCAAATTGTCAATGCATCTCAGTGTTGCAACTTGCCCATTTAGAGACTCGATTTGCGATTCCAAACGGGTAATTTGCTCACATCTTGAACAATGATATACACCCTTGAACGGCTGTTCCAGGACTGCATACATCATGCAGGACTGCATACATCATGTGCACTGGACTGCGCTGTCAATTATGGAACACATACTAAATGGGGATTACACCACAAAAGCGAAAAATACAATACAATATAATGTAGTAATAAGAAACTGGCTAATCGCAGTCCCCCACTGAAGTCCCTGAATCTAAAGTCACTTAATCTTAAGTCACACACTTACACAACCACACACTTAATTAACCACGCATCGCTGTCAAACTCGTGTTATATATCTGCTTATATAAATATAAATGAAGCTCACTACACCAGCCTGGTTTGTTTTCCCTCTGGATTCAAAAAGGATTCATAGCGTAATGCCCCGTAATGCCCCCGTACTATAATGTTCTCACCCCCAGTAGTATAGTGCCCTCATATATATAATGTGCTTTCCCTCTAGTATAATGCCCTGTATATATAATACTCACCTTTGTCCCTTTCTCTGCCTTTCCCTCTTCCCATCTGTGGCCTGAGTTGCCACATCCCGGCACAATTGGTTACAATGACATCACTGCAGCCTCCTATGTCGGGTCACTAGCTGCAAAATGACATGGTCATGTCCATCCGTCATTATGTCAACTGGACCGCCTGCGCCATTCTACTGCCTCATAAGCCATTCTACTGCTTAAGTCTAGTGGCCTGAGACCTGTGAAGCTGAGCGGCAGGAACGAGAGCCAGGTGTTTGTGTTCCCCGCCGTAAGCTGTCGCCACCCCTCAGAGGCAGGTCAGCTGCCATCTGAGGTGAGATTCTTATCTCATCTCATGGCAGAAGCGGGCCATTTACTTCTCCAATTACTTCTCAGCCTGTGAAAATAGAGAGACCAGGTAAAAAAAGGTCATTCCTGAAGAGATAAGAGGATCAATTCTAAATGAATCAAATCCAAATACTAATTTCTCAAAAACTTTGGTTTTCAGTGAATCTGAACTGTTTTGGGATTCAAAATAGGTGGCAATTGTGGTATGTTAAAGTTCAGAGGATACAATAAGAAGGTATCTTCCACCAAGAGGGCTAATTAAAAAAAAAAACAGACCTTTGGGGCCAAACACCTGCCATCATGGTCTAGTTATTTGATGCAAAAGCTATTAAACTTCATTGATGATATAGGTTTGGGCCTACAGAATAATTTCTTCTGGTGGGCCCCAGGAATCCTAGTCCAACAGTACCATCGGATACCATCCATTTAGCCATAGCTATATATGCCACTCGAACTGAATTTTGAGAAATTAGCTCGTCTCTGTTAAACAGTCAATGCAATATTTTTTGTAAAACCTTGAATTAAAGCTGAAAGTCTCCACTTCAATCACATCTTGATGGCTTTGTATCAAATCCATTCTTCTGGTGCACAGACCTTACATGCAGCCATTAATAAAGCACACTATAATTCCAAATTGCTCAGTAGCTATTGAATGATTCACCCTCAGCTAAAAGCCTCACTAAGTATTCATTCCATATGAGTTTTCATAGGTATTCTGCCAATGCGTTCAAGGACAATATCTTCTCATGAAGAATCTGTAGAGAAAGAATGTTCAACAGTTTTTTTTATTTTATACTAAGACCATAAAAGGAAAATCACATACCAGTACAAGCAAGGCATAAATGAAGAGCGAGACGGTATTCTGTATGTGAAGTGTTCTGCATGCTCCACAACTTCAGAGGTTCAAGAATGTTTACATGCAAACAAAAGGGGGCAGATGAAAAGGAACAGGGATCAATACTGTGTGGCTTTGAGACATTACATTTCACACCCGCTCTATGGAAATGCCTTAGGGTATTCTCATTTGATGTTGTCATGGTTTACATATGGAAAATTAGGTATTGCCATGACCCATCGTTCACAGAAAACAAATATGGCAATACGAAATATAGTATTCTGTGTGTAGTGAAGCGTGGCTGATGAATATATAAAACAGTTCATCTGCTGCAAGTCAGCAACTAGACTTTTATTTCAAGTCAAATCCAGTCAAAAGTTAAAACAATGGTGATGCTAACAATCCTAGAAGACCTAGTGGACCTCTGAGACTTAAAGTCACCGGGCCTAAGCTTCTAAACAAGAAACACCACATGTATTGTATAGTTGCATTGCAATAATAGGTCTCCTCTTCAGCACTTGTATAAACACCAAGGACCCTTCGTTTGGCTGATCAATGCATGTTCCAGGGTCACAACGTAACACACATTGATAGAAGATTAAAAGTGTTGGGATAACAGAGGTAAAATGTATAAGTCCACTCCTCTTCCCCCCCCCCCCCCCAACTACCATACATTTTAAATATCATACCTGTCACAGGATACCTTCAGGATGTAGGGCACTGGTTCAACTTTAAAGGAGTTGAGGGTTCTCCAGGCGCCCAAAGAACTTTCAATGGATGTGTTTCAAGTGAAAATAGATCATTCTAATATAAATAAATTTTAAAAGCTGCCCCAATGTCTGATATCCATTGTCGGTCGACTTTCACGTTGGTTTTAACACAGGAAAGAAATTCCACCCCTGGCTTAGTTCATTAGCTAAGCCAGCCCCCTTCTCCATCCCCTCACCTGCCATTATAGAGTATAGAGCTGGCTTAGCAATAGAACTGAGCCATTCAGCAAGCCACCTTCATCAAGTTACCAACAAAATGAGAGGGAAGGATTCTCCCTTCTGTGTCGAAATCAATGCAGTTGCTAGGACCACGAGACTGACATTGAAAAAGGAACATTGGGGCTTCTTTCAAAATTACAGTATATTTGTACGTTTAATCTATTTGCACGTAAAGTACAATTGCAGGTTGTTTTTTAATTTTTTTTATTCTTTTTGAAATCTGAGGTAACATGAAGGTTTATGGATGCTAGTAGAAAGCAGGATATACAGGTCCTTCTAAAAAAATTAGCATATTGTGATAAAGTTCATTATTTTCTGTAATGTACTGATAAACATTAGACTTTCATATATTTTAGATTCATTACACACCAACTGAAGTAGTTCAAGCCTTTTATTGTTTTAATATTGATGATTTTGGCATACAGCTCATGAAAACCCCAAATTCCTATTTAAAAAAATTAGCATATCATGAAAAGGTTCTCTAAACGAGCTAGTAACCTAATCACCTGAATCAACTAATTAACTCTAAACACCTGCAAAAGATTCCTGAGGCGTTTTTTAGAAACTCCCAGCCTGGTTCATTACTCAAAACTGCAATCATGGGTAAGACTGCCGACCTGACTGCTGTCCAGAAGGCCATCATTGACACCCTCAAGCAAGAGGCTAAGACACAGAAAGAAATTTCTGAACGAATAGGCTGTTCCCAGAGTGCTGTATCAAGGCACCTCAGTGGGAAGTCTGTGGGAAGGAAAAAGTGTGGCAGAAAACGCTGCACAACGAGAAGAGGTGACCGGACCCTGAGGAAGATTGTGGAGAAGGACTGATTCCAGACCTTGGGGGAGCTGCGGAAGCAGTGGACTGAGTCTGGAGTAGAAACATCCAGAGCCACCGTGTACAGGCGTGTGCAGGAAATGGGCTACAGGTGCCGCATTCCCCAGGTCAAGCCACTTTTGAACCAGAAACAGCAGCAGAAGCGCCTGACCTGGGCTACAGAGAAGCAGCACTGGACTGTTGCATGTCATTCGGAAATCAAGGTGCCAGAGTCTGGAGGAAGACTGGGGAGAGGGAAATGCCAAAATGCCTGAAGTCCAGTGTCAAGTACCCACAGTCAGTGATGGTCTGGGGTGCCATGTCAGCTGCTGGTGTTGGTCCACTGTGTTTTATTAAGGGCAGGGTCAATGCAGCTAGCTATCAGGAGATTTTGGAGCACTTCATGCTTCCATCTGCTGAAAAGCTTTATGGAGATGAAGATTTCATTTTTCAGCACAACCTGGCACCTGCTCACAGTGCCAAAACCACTGGTAAATGGTTTACTGACCATGGTATTACTGTGCTCAATTGGCCTGCCAACTCTCCTGACCTGAACCCCATAGAGAATCTGTGGGATATTGGGAAGAGAAAGTTGAGAGACGCAAGACCCAATACTCTGGATGAGCTTAAGGCCGCTATCGAAGCATCCTGGGCCTCCATAACACCTCAGCAGTGCCACAGGCTGATTGCCTCCATGCCACGCCGCATTGAAGCAGTCATTTCTGAAAAAGGATTCCCGACCAAGTATTGAGTGCATAACTGAACATAATTATTTGAAGGTTGACTTTTTTTGTATTAAAAACACTTTTCTTTTATTGGTCGGATGAAATATGCTAATTTTTTTAGATAGGAAATTTGGGTTTTCATGAGCTGTATGCCAAAATCATCAATATTAAAACAATAAAAGGCTTGAACTACTTCAGTTGTGTGTAATGAATCTAAAATATATGAAAGTCTAATGTTTATCAGTACATTACAGAAAATAATGAACTTTATCACAATATGCTAATTTTTTTAGAAGGACCTGTATAGTATGCTGCCGAAACAACTAAAGGTTTGTCAAAACCATGAGGGAGCAGTGATGAGTGGCAGGGGCAATATTTAAATTCGCAATATTTTGCGAATATTTAGGCGAATAGTCATCATATATTCGCAAATTCGAGAATTTGTGATCTCCAGTCATTATTTTTTTTATTTTGAAAATCGGCAATCGGAAAATTTGCAATACAGATTAGTTATATAAAACTTCGCGATCAACACTACTTCTAAAGTCAAAGATATTGCAGCCTTTTCATTGGCCTACAAGCAAGAAGCAGTGAGGGATCATGGGTACTGCTGAAAAAAAAATCTAGAATATTTGCGATTATGAAGATATAGCACTATATTCTAGATATTAGCGAATTCTCGAAGTGCCATTATTCGCGCAAAAAATTCGCGATTAGAATATTCGCAATCAACACTATGGGGGAGACGTTTTTCAATGCCAGTCTTAATATGCCCTGCAATTTATACACACAATATACATAGTCCATGCTTCTAGGATGAAATCCATGCCGCTTGATTGAAAAAAGCCTGCTAACGTTTTGAGAATGAAAGATCAGCAATAGCTGAACCAAGAATTTAAAAGGGATACCAGGCTCCAGATGTTGATAAATTATCCTTGGGACAGGTCATCAAAATCAGATCGGTGAGGTTATGACACCTGGTACCCCTTCCGATCCGGTGTGCAGTGTAGCCCGTAGCCCTCCTGCAGCCTGAGGCTAAAATTGAAACGGCAACCCCCCCCCTCCCCTTCCCATTCCAAATTCTTGACCTAACTCCTTCCTTCCAGTCAGAGGTGTAACTTGAAGATTCTGGGACACAGTGCAAAATCTACAACAGAGCCCTCCCAGCGTGCACTATATATAATACCGGTTTCTTCTTATGAGGCACAAGACTCTTTGGGCCCCCTCGGGCTCCTGGGCCCAGTGGCGACTTCTACCTCTGCACCCCCTACTAAAGCTACACCCCTGGATAGACATGAGATAGATAAGATAATCATTTTGCTATAATTAAATAGAAAACAATAAGCAAAAACATCATCCATAACATCATCTCACAATTTTCAGCTAACCTTTTAAAGGGAGTCTGTCACCAGATTGTGACCTTATAGACCGCTTACATAGCGCTCTAGCATAGCAGTCTATGATTCTAATGGTACCTTTGATGTGTGCTTCTGAAGTTCCCCCAAGGCAAAAACGGACTTTTATTCAAGGGATCGCAAGTGCCCAGGGCGGGGTTCACCTTGTTGGAGCCCAGGCTGTTCTGCCTCTTTTCGCCATATCCCCGCCCAGCCTCTTCCTCTGCCCGCCCCGCTCTTCCTTTGCATCCTCTTTCTCTGCAGCCGGATCCCGCGCCTGCGCTATCCATTGCTTGACCGGGGCATGCGCACTGCGATGCCCATTGTGGGCACGGCATCGCAGTAGCTACTACGCATGCGCCGGCCAACGGCGAGAAACAGCGGCGAGGAGGCGGACCAGATACACCCACAATGGGCATCGCAGTGCGCATGCCCCGGCCAAGCAATGGATAGCGCAGGCGCGGGATTCGGCTGCAGAGAAGGAGGACGCAAAGGAAGAGCGGGGCGGGCAGAGGAAGAGGCTGGGCGGGGATATGGCGAAAAGAGGCAGAACAGCCTGGGCTCCAACAAGGTGAACCCCGCCCTGGGCACTTGCGATCCCTTGAATAAAAGTCCGTTTTTGCCTTGGGGGAACTTCAGAAGCACACATCAAAGGTACCATTAGAATCATAGACTGCTATGCTAGAGCGCTATGTAAGCGGTCTATAAGGTCACAATCTGGTGACAGACTCCCTTTAATAATTTATTATATTTTTCCACAATTTTTTTTACAAACAAAACTCTTCACATCTTGTAAATTTCCACAAAGAGCTCATGGCCCCTTTTTAGAGCAATCTTTTATTGTAGATTGATTGATTGTGTTATTACATTACTCTCTTCCTTTCAGCCCACACCCAAGGAGCACATTATTTCTTTGTCCTGAAGAACACAGTGATTGTAACAGGTTTCAGGAGTTCAATGGCTTTGTGTCTTCTAATAGCTTCAATCATCTCTCCCCACAGACTCTTTAGAGCTGGGATGACCCTGTTTATTTTCTCTAATGGTTTATTATGTTTTGCCAGAAACTACTCTGGTTTCTTTTAGCTGTGTTTTCCATTATGCCCTATTCTTTTAGCTGTCCAAAGATGTTTGCAGGAAATGCCTCATCAATATATTTGCAAGAATGAGTTTGTGTTGTTATTTTTTTAATGGAAAAGTAAAATAATAAACTTTCTCTGGGTGATAAGTTCTCGGTTTCATATTTCTGAGCCTCTTAGAGCCTCCAGGCCATTAATAGCACGTGTAACGTCTGGATTCTTAGGTGTGTGTGACATTTGCAGCTGCTTGGTGCTCACAACTTTTCTCTACTGAAGGATAATCATAGCCCTCCTGTATCCCATATTTGTGGCTAAAACTAGAGAAAGACAACTACACAAGCTGTGTTACCTACTGTATAGTGTGGTGATATGTATACTGTATTGTTTGGACAATATACAGTATGGTACAGCATAAGTTTAGGCTTCATTGGGTGTCCTGGGTTCAAATCTGACCAAGGGCAACATCTACATGGAGTTGTATGTTGTCCCCCAACATCTCAGGTGTTGGATCTTCAGCAATGTCCTACCTCATAGAAAAATTATTGCAACAGGATGGAAGACCTAGTGCAACAGTTTTAAAGTTTACAAGTTTATAATCATTACACTTATTCAAGATGTTGTTCGAGCAACAAGTGGAGAACATTGAAAGGAAATGAACAAACTAATGTTCGGTACCAGCGCTGGAAGTGTATTAATAATATTGGGTTGGTAATTTACCTTATACCGGCAGAGTGGGGTTTGATCAGGTGGGTATGTGCCGACTGTCCGGTGTGGCAACAGGATAAGATGACTTTTGCAGTGCTTCTTGTTAGATTTCTTCCTGCTCAACCTCGAAGCGCGTATGCCGCCCCGGCCGGTGGCTGGCGTGCGCGCGAGGGAGCTGTGATGGTACAGGGTTCCGGAACGTGCGGCGTGACGTCACGACTGTCCTACAGAGTAATCCAGAGACCAAAATGATCCTACGTGTTTCGAAACCTACGGGTTTCTTCGTCAGGGATAGACGAGGCGGCAAATCATAATGAGGTGGTTATTATGGGGGACTTTAACTACCCAGATATAGACTGGGAAACTGAAACTTGTGTATCTCATAAAGGAAACAGGTTCTTGGCAATAACCAAAGACAATTACCTCTCCCAACTGGTTCAGGACCCGACTAGAGGGATGGCCATACTGGACTTAGTATTAACCAATAGGCCTGACAGAACAACAGACGTGCAGGTCGGGGGACACCTGGGAAATAGTGACCACAAAGTAATAACCTTCCAATTATCATTCAAGAGAGCGTTTGTACAGGGAGGAATAAAAATACCAAACTTCAAAAAAGCTAAATTTAGCCAACTAAGAGAGGCCATAGGCCTAACTAACTGGGATAAAGTCCTCACAAATAAAAATACAGCCACAAAATGGGATATCTTTAAAAGCATCCTAAAATCTCATTGTGAGAGGTACATACCGTATAGGAATAAAAGGTTAAGGAACAAAAAGAAACCAATGTGGATAAACAGAACTGTAAAGAAAGCAATAAATGACAAAAAGAAAGCATATAAAACACTAAAACAGGAAGGTAGCACGGAAGCATTGAAAAACTATAAGGAAAAAAATAGAACATGTAAAAATCAAATAAAAATGTATTCACTGAGGAAAATAAACTGTCAGATGACATGCCGAATGTTGAAATAAATTCCCCATTAAAAGTGTCCTGTCTGACCCAGGAAGAAGTACATCAGCGACTTAAAAAGATTAAAATAGACAAATCGCCAGGACCAGATGGCATACACCCTCGTATCCTAAGGGAATTAAGTAATGTCATAGCTAGACCCTAATTTCTGATATTTGCAGATTCTATATTGACAGGGAATGTCCCACAGGATTGGCGCATGGCAAATGTGGTGCCAATATTCAAAAAGGGTCCAAAAACAGAGCCTGGAAACTATAGGCCGGTAAGTTTAACATCTGTTGTGGGTAAACTGTTTGAAGGTTTTCTGAGAGATGCTATGTTAGAGCATCTTAACGGAAATAAGCAAATAACGCCATATCAGCATGGCTTCGTGAGGGATCGATCATGTCAAACTAATTTAATCAGTTTCTATGAGGAGGTAAGTTCTAGACTTGACAGCGGCGAATCAATGGATGTCGTATATCTGGACTTCTCCAAAGCATTTGACACTGTACCACATAAAAGGTTAGTATATAAAATGAGAATGCTCGGACTGGGAGAAAACGTCTGTAAGTGGGTAAGTAACTGGCTCAGTGATAGAAAACAGAGGGTGGTTATTAATGGTAAATACTCAGATTGGGTCACTGTCACTAGTGGAGTACCTCAGGGGTCAGTATTGGGCCCTATTCTCTTCAATATATTTATTAATGATCTTGTAGAAGGCTTGCATAGTAAAGTATAATTTTTTGCAGATGACACTAAACTGTGTAAAGTCATTAACACTGAAGAGGACAGTATACTACTACAGAGTGATCTGGATAGATTGGAGGCTTGGGCAGATAAGTGGCAGATGGGGTTTAACACTGACAAATGTAAAGTTATGCACATGGGAAGGAATAATGCAAGTCACCCGTACTTATTAAATGGTAAAACACTCGGTAACACAGACATGGAAAAAGATCTAGGAATTTTAATAAACAGCAAACTAAGCTGCAAAAACCAGTGTCAGGCAGCTGCTGCCAAGGCAAATAAGATAATGGGTTGCATCAAAAGGGGCATAGATGCCCGTGATGAGAACATAGTCCTACCACTTTACAAATCATTAGTCAGACCACACATGGAGTACTGTGTACAGTTCTGAGCTCCAGTGAACAAAGCAGACATAGCAGAGCTGGAGAGGGTCCAGAGGAGGGCAACTAAAGTAATAACTGGAATGGGGCAACTACAGTACCCTGAAAGATTATCAAAATTAGGGTTATTCACTTTAGAAAAAAGACGACTGAGAGGAGATCTAATTAATATGTATAAATATATCAGGGGTCAGTACAGAGATCTATCCTGTCATCTATTTATTCCCAGGACGGTGACTGTGACGAGGTGACATCCTCTGCGTCTGGAGGAAAGAAGGTTTGTACACAAACATAGAAGAGGATTCTTTACGGTAAGAGCAGTGAGACTATGGAACTCTCTGTCTGAGGAGGTGGTGATGGTGAGTACAATAAAGGAATTCAAGAGGGGCCTGGATGTATTTCTGGAGCGTAATAATATTACAGGCTATAGCTACTAGAGAGATATCGTTGATCCAGGGAGTTATTCTGATTGCCTGATTGGAGTCGGGAAGGAATTTTTATTCCCCTAAAGTGAGGAAAATTGGCTTCTACCTCACAGGGGTTTTTTGCCTTCCTCTGGATCAACTTGCAGGATGACAGGTCGAACTGGATGGACAAATGTCTTTTTTCGGCCTTATGTACTATGTTACTATGTTACTATGTTGTTCGAGCAACAAGTGGAGAACATTGTCAGGATGGAACAGAAATTACCAAGCAGATGAAAATCAGCATCAGGAAGATGTCCAATTTATCTGAGGTCCTCAACCTTGATGTCAGAAAAATAAATACTACAGTACTTTGCATGCTCTGAAGACCTAGATGCAGCAAATTGAGCTAAAGATGCTCCAAACAGTCAAAGTGTTTTAAGAATCAGTTCAGTTCTCAAGCGGCTTTGAACACTTCTCTCCCCCCCCCCCCCACACACACACACACACACACACACACACACCATAAAACCTATACTCCTCCTCATATTATTACAAACAGTATTTAGAAACCCTCTAAGTGTTTCATGGGAATTAACACAAAATGAACAGGAAATTTAAAATATCATTTTTTTTCCCTAGTCTTTGAATTTTAATCATTATTTTTGGAACACCGCAGGTGTTAACAGAAGGATTAAACTCAACATTTATTACCCAGATTTTGCAGTTGTTGGGAATATCCCATATGTTGTCCTGTTGTGCTACTTGACTCAAGTGCACCTCTTGGATTCTGGAGGACACCATTTTTTTAGGCACCATTTCAGGTTTTCAGATGCCTTGAGGTGCAAAAAGATAATATAATAATATACCCCTATAGACCCTATTTTGGATGCTACACCCGTCATGAAATTCATTTAGGAGTGTAGTCAGTATTTTGACCTCACAAGTATTTCAAGAGAATTTGTTAGAGTTGAGCAATGAAAATGTATATTTTTCTAGCTGTTTGATGTCCTACTTTTCTGCGGGATGAGCTGTAGTTTTCATTGGTTCCCTTATGGTGTACATATACCACAACTCTTTGATTGCCTTTTAAAACTTTTTAATTTTTTTTCAGGTGAGATTAGCAAAAACAGCAATTCCATAACATGATAATTTCATAGCTCAGGTCATCATTACTAATACAGCAATACCAAATATGTTTAATATATTTTATTTTTATTTTTTTATCATAATTAAGGACTTAATAAGGAGGAAAGAGGGTGCTGTTTTTGAAAGGTGAATTTGTAAGGGAGTAATAGGTTTCCGTACATGGTAAACTCAGAGGCCATTGGTAAACCTCCAGTTGATATGGCCACCACTGAATCCTGCAATCATATGGGGGCCAGGTAGCTTACAGAGCATGTTATTTGATTTTGCCCATTGAACCAGGAGCCTGGCTGTGTATTACAGCTGGCTCCCATTGAAAATGTCACACGTCCTGAGCCCCCACAGTACAAGTGCCAGAGTTAAAGGCAATCTGTGACCATGATTCTGCACTAATGGCAGAAATGCAATCTACACACACATTAATTCATACTTAGTACTGCAGATAAGGATTCCAGATCACTATATTTTATTTTCCTTCTGCCCCATGTACCCCACTGTCAGCATTCAAAGCTGTGCTGAAATACACTCACCTAAAGAATTATTAGGAACACCATACTAATACAGTGTTGGACCCCCCTTTGCCTTCAGAACTGCCTTAATTCTACGTGGCGTTGATTCAACAAGGTGCTGATAGCATTCTTTAGAAATGTTGGCCCATATTGATAGGATAGCATCTTGCAGTTGATGGAGATTTGAGGGATGCACTTCCAGGGCACGAAGCTCCCGTTCCACCACATCCCAAAGATGCTCTATTGGGTTGACATCTGGTGACTGTGGGGGCCATTTTAGTACAGTGAACTCATTGTCATGTTCAAGAAACCAATTTGAAATGATTCGAGCTTTGTGACATGGTGCATTTTCCTGCTGGAAGTAGCCATCAGAGGATGGGTACATGGTGGTCATGAAGGGATAGACATGGTCAGAAACAATGCTCAGGTAGCCCGTGGCATTTAAACGATGGCCAATTGGCACTAAGGGGCCTAAACTGTGCCCAGAAAACATCCCCCACACCATTACACCACCACCATCAGCCTGCACAGTGGTAACAAGGCATGATGGATACATGTTCTCATTCTGTTTACGCCAAATTCGGACTCTACCATTTGAATGTCTCAACAGAAATCGAGACTCATCAGACCAGGCAACATTTTTCCAGTCTTCAACAGTCCAATTTTGGTGAGCTCGTGCAAATTGTAGCCTCTTTTTCCTATTTGTAGTGGAGATGAGTGGTACCCGGTGGGGTCTTCTGCTGTTGTAGCCCACCTTTCTTTCCCATTCTGACATTCAGTTTGGAGTTCAGGAGATTGTCTTGACCAGGACCACAACCCTACATGCATTGAAGCAACTGCCATGTGATTGGTTGACTAGATAATCGCATTAATGAGAAATAGAACAGGTGTTCCTAATAATTCTTTAGGTGAGTGTATACTGTGCATAATGGAGAGGATTCCTGTATGCTGGCATAGCAGTCCTTACAATGTATTTATATGCAGCTCTGAGCACTGACACCAGGGTATGGTGGGCGGTATGAAAGTAAAAAATAGTGATCTATTTGCAGTATCTGCAGTACTACTCATGTATCTAACCTGGGTCCCTAGCAGCCGGTTAAAGGTTTTCTGGCAGGGATCGTTGATGGTGTTCTCTGTGTCCTTCCCCACCTCTGTTTCATGACATTGTGTCTATCAAGAAATTTGATTAGTTCTGAATTAATTTGTCGCAAAGCGTACTCCTCTGCCAGTTCTCAGCTTCCTAGCTGTCTTACATTTAGACCTGAAACAGGAGTAGAAAATAACAAATGAGACTGGCCTGCTGGCCCACCCCCTTCCCTGCCCACACCACTCCCACAATTTTAGACCTGGCGTGAGCAGGGAAAAGTCACAGATAGTGGCGCAACTAGCCATTGCACCACCATCTGCGCCTGAAATACACCTAATATAGGCGGATTTCAGTATATTAAATAACCTGGCCTTGTTACTGGGGTGCTGCCTTGTCACAGCCGCAAAAAATATTGACCCAGTGGGCCTGGAAAAACATGGATTATCCCACCATTGCATGCACCTTGCTGCACTATTGCAAGAAGCTGCTCACGTTCTCTGCCACATGAGAGTGCAAGCAGGGATGAATTTTGGGGAGAAATAATGCCGGCTAGGTAGCTTTCAGCTAGTCTGGGCAGAAACCATAATCTCCATAAAGGTAGCAGACTCTACTAAATGGTATAGTAGCGATTGCACCATCAGCAACTTGTCCAGGTGGAAATTAAGCATATGCATCAGTGGATTGCCTGGTGTGTGAAGTTGTTTCCTGGCAGAGGAGAGAGGTCCCATAACAGAGATTCAGGCTTCATGTCAGCAGAGAATCAGTCTTCATGTCATAGCAGAGAATCAGGCTTCACGTCACCCAACACTGGAACAGTCCATTGTCATATATTTAGGCCCCCGCACCCAGACAGAGGAGAGAAGTCCCATAACAGAGATTCAGGCTTCATGTCAGCAGAGAATCAGTCTTCATGTCATAGCAGAGAATCAGGCTTCACGTCACCCAACACTGGAACAGTCCATTGTCATATATTTAGGCCCCGGCACCCAGGCAGAGGAGAGAGGTCCCATAACAGAGATTCAGGCTTCATGTCAGCAGAGAATCAGTCTTCATGTCATAGCAGAGAATCAGGCTTCACGTCACCCAACACTGGAACAGTTCATTGTCAGATATTTAGGCCCCGGCACCCAGGCAGAGGAGAGAGGTCCCATAACAGAGATTCAGGCTTCATGTCAGCAGAGAATCAGTCTTTATGTCATAGCAGAGAATCATCCTTCACGTCACCCAACACTGGAACAGTCCATTGTCATATATTTAAGCCCCGGCACCCAGACAGAGGAGAGAGGTCCCATAACAGAGATTCAGGCTTCATGTCAGCAAAGAATCAGTCTTCATGTCATAGCAGAGAATCAGGCTTCACGTCACCCAACACTGGAACAGTCCATTGTCATATATTTAGGCCCCGGCACCCAGACAGAGGAGAGAGGTCCCATAACAGAGAGTCAGGCTTCATGTCAGCAGAGAATCCGGCTTCATGTCAGCAGAGAATCCGGCTTCATGTCATAGCAGAGAATCATGCTTCACGTCACCCAACACTGGAATAGTCCATTGTCAGATATTTAGGCCCCGGCACCCAGGCGGAGGAGAGAGGTCCCATAACAGAGATTCAGGCTTCATGTCAGCAGAGAATCAGTCTTCATGTCATAGCAGAGAATCAGGCTTCACGTCACCCAACACTGGCACAGTCCATTGTCATATATTTAGGCCCCGGCACCCAGGCAGAGGAGAGAGGTCCCATAACAGAGATTCAGGCTTCATGTCAGAAGAGAATCAGTCTTCATGTCATAGCAGAGAATCAGGCTTCACGTCACCCAACACTGGAACAGTCCATTGTCATAAATTTAGGCCCCGGCACCCAGACAGAGGAGAGAGGTCCCATAACAGAGATTCAGGCTTCATGTCAGCAGAGAATCAGTCTTCATGTCATAGCAGAGAATAAGGCTTCACGTCACCCAACACTGGAACAGTCCATTGTCAGATATTTAGGCCCCGGCACCCAGGCAGAGGAGAGAGGTCCCATAACATAGATTCAGGCTTCATGTCAGCAGAGAATCAGTCTTCATGTCATAGCAGAGAATCAGGCTTCACGTCACCCAACACTGGAACAGTCCATTGTCATATATTTAGGCCCCGGTACCCAGACAGAGGAGAGAGGTCCCATAACAGAGATTCAGGCTTCATGTCAGCAGAGAATCAGTCTTCATGTCATAGCAGAGAATCAGGCTTCACGTCACCCAACACTGGAACAGTCCATTGTCATATATTTACGCCCCGGCACCCAGACAGAGGAGAGAAGTCCCATAACAGAGATTCAGGCTTCATGTCAGCAGAGAATCAGTCTTCATGTCATAGCAGAGAATCAGGCTTCACGTCACCCAACACTGGAACAGTCCATTGTCATATATTTACGCCCCGGCACCCAGACAGAGGAGAGAGGTCCCATAACAGAGATTCAGGCTTCATGTCAGCAGAGAATCAGTCTTCATGTTATAGCAGAGAACCAAGCTTCACGTCACCCAACACTGGAACAGTCCAATGTCAGATAGACAGAGGAGAGGTTCATTCAACTTTGGGTTGCCCCGCAATATAATGGTAAAATGAAAATAAAAATAGGATTGAATGAGGAAGTGCCCTGGAGTACAATAATATATGGTTAAGGGGAGGAAGTTATAAATGTCTAATCTGCACAAGGGACGGACAGGTCCTGTGGGATCCATGCCTGGTTCATTTTTACGTACATCAGCTTGTCCACATTGGCTGTAGACAGGCGGCTGCGTTTGTCTGTAATGACGCCCCCTGCCGTGCTGAATACATGTTCAGACAAAACGCTGGCCGCCGGGCAGGCCAGCACCTCCAAGGCATAAAAGGCCAGCTCTGGCCACGTGGCAATTTGGAGACCCAGAAGTGGAATGGGGCCGAACCATCAGTCAGTACGTGGAGGGGTGTGCACACGTACTGTTCCACCATGTTAGTGAAATGTTGCCTCCTGCTAACACGTTCCATATTAGGTGGTGGTGCAGTTAGCTGTGGCGTGTTGACAAAACTTTTCCACATCTCTGCCATGCTAACCCTGCCCTCAGAGGAGCTGGCCACGACACAGCTGCGTTGGCGACCTCTTGCTCCTCCTCTGCCTTCGCCTTGGGCTTCCACTTGTTCCCCTGTGACATTTGGGAAAGCTCTCAGTTGCGCGTCTACCAACGTGCGCTTGTATTCGCTCATCTTCCTATCACGCTCCAGTGCAGGAAGTAAGGTGGGCCCAATGTCTTTGTACCGTGGATCCAGCAGGGTGGCAACCCAGTAGTCCGCACACGTTAAAATGTGGGCAACTCTGCTGTCGTTGCGCAGGCACTGCAGCATGTAGTCGCTCATGTGTGCCAGGCTGCCCAGAGGTAAGGACAAGCTGTCCTCTGTGGGAGGCGTATCGTCATCGTCCTGCGTTTCCCTCCAGCTACGCACCAGTAATGGGCCCGAGCTGCGTTTGGTGCGACCCCGCTGTGAACATGCTTCATCCTCATCCTCCTCCACCTCCTCCTCATCCTCGTCCTCCTCGTCCTCCAGTAGTGGGCCATGGCTGGCCACATTTGTACCTGGCCTGCTGTTGCAAAAAAACTCCCTCTGAGTCACTCGAAGAGACTGGCCTGAAAGTGCTAAAAATGACCCCTCTTCCTCCTCCTCCTCCTCCTGGGCCACCTCCTCTTCCATCATCACCCTAAGTATTTTCTCAAGGAGACATAGAAGTGGTATTGTAACGCTGATAACGGCGTCATCGCCACTGGCCATGTTGGTGGAGTACTCGAAACAGCGCAACAGGGCACACAGGTCTCGCATGGAGGCCCAGTCATTGGTGGTGAAGTGGTGCTGTTCCGCAGTGCGACTGACCCGTGCGTGCTGCAGCTGAAACTCCACTATGGCCTGCTACTGCTCGCACAGTCTGTCCAGCATGTGCAAGGTGGAGTTCCACCTGGTGGGCACGTCGCATATGAGGCGGTGAGCGGGAAGGCCGAAGTTACACTGTAGCGCAGACAGGCGAGCAGCGGCAGGATGTAAACGCCGGAAGCGCGAACAGACGGCCCGCACTTTATGCAGCAGCTCTGACATGTCGGGGTAGTTGTGAATGAACTTCTGCACCACCAATTTCAGCACATGCGCCAGGCAAGGGATGTGCGTCAAACTGGCTAGTCCCAGAGCTGCAACGAGATTTCGCCCATTATCGCACACCACCAGGCCGGGCTTGAGGCTCACCGGCAGCAACCACTCGTCGGTCTGTTGTTCTATACCCCGCCACAACTCCTGTGCGGTGTGGGGCCTGTCCCCCAAACATATGAGTTTCAGAATAACCTGCTGACGTTTACCCCGGGCTGTGCTGAAGTTGGTGGTGAAGGTGTGTGGCTGACTGGATGAGCAGGTGGAAGAAGAGGAGGAAGAAGCCGAGTAGGAGGAGGAGGACACAGGAGGCAAAGAATGTTGCCCTGCGATCCTTGGCGGCGGAAGGACGTGCGCCAAACAGCTCTCCGCCTGGGGCCCAGCCGCCACTACATTTACCCAGTGTGAAGTTAGGGAGATATATCATCCCTGGTCGTGCTTACTGGTCCACGTATCTGTGGATAGGTGGACCTTGCCACCAATGGCGTTGCGCAGTGCACACTTGATTTTATCATATACTTGGTTGTGCAGGGAAGGCACGGCTCTCTTGGAGAAGTAGTGGCGGCTGGGAACAACATACTGTGGAACAGCAAGCGACATGAGCTGTTTGAAGCTGTCTGTGTCCACCAGCCTAAATGACAGCATTTCATAGGCCAGTGGTTTAGAAATGCTGGCATTCAGGGCAAGGGATCGAGGGTGGCTAGGTGGGAATTTACATTTTTTCTCAAATGTTTGTGAGATGGAGAGCTGAACGCTGCCGTGTGACATGGTTGAGATGCTTGGTGACGGAGGTGGTGGTGTTGGTGGTACATCCCCTGTTTGCTGGGCGGCAGGTGCCAACGTTCCTCCAGAGGCGGAGGAAGAGGCCGAGTCGGCAGCAGCAGAAGAGGGCGAGGCGGCAGCATCAGAAGAGGTAGCAAGGGGAGCCTGAGTGACTTCCTTGTTTTTAAGGTGTTTACTCCACTGCAGTTCATGCTTTGCATGCTGGTGCCTGGTCATGCAGGTTGTGCTAAGGTTCAGAACGTTAATGCCTCGCTTCAGGCTCTGATGGCACAGCGTGCAAACCACTCGGGTCTTGTCGTCAGCACATTGTTTGAAGAAGTGCCATGCCAGGGAACTCCTTGAAGCTGCCTTTGGGGTGCTCGGTCCCATATGGCGGCGGTCAGTAGCAGGCGGAGTCTCTTGGCGGCGGGTGTTCTGCTTTTGCCCACTGCTCCCTCTTTTGCTACGCTGTTGGCTCGGTCTCACCACTGCCTCTTCCTCCGAACTGTGAAAGTCAGTGGCACGACCTTCATTTCATGTGGGGTTTAGAACCTCATCGTCCCCTGCATCGTCTTCCACCCAGTCTTCCTCCCTGACCTCCTTTTCAGTCTGCACACTGCAGAAAGAAGCAGCAGTTGGCACCTGTGTTTCGTCATCATCAGAGACGTGCTGAGGTGGTATTCCCATGTCCTCATCATCAGGAAACATAAGTGGTTGTGCGTCAGTGCATTCTATGTCTTCCACCGCTGGGGAAGGGCTAGGTGGATGCCCTTGAGCAACCCTGCCAGCAGAGTCTTCAAACAGCATAAGAGACTGCTGCATAACTTGAGGCTCAGACAGTTTCCCTGATATGCATGGGGGTGATGTGACAGACTGATTGGCTTGGTTTTCAGGCGCCTTTCTGCAGAAGACTGGTTGGGAGATAATGTGAACGTGCTGGATCCACTGTCGGCCACCCAATTGACTAATGCATGTACGTAATCAGGCCTTACCATCCTTAGAACGGCATTGGGCCCCACCAAATATCGCTGTAAATTCTGGCGGCTACTGGGACCTGAGGTAGTTGGTACACTAGGACGTGTGGCTGTGCCAGAACGGCCACGTCCTCTCCCAGCACCAGAGGGTCCACTAACACCACCACGACCATGTCCGCGTCCGCGTCCCTTAATAGATGTTTTCCTCATTGTTACCGTTCACCACAATAAGAAAAATATTATTTGGCCCAATGTATTGAATTCAAATTCAGGCCTTTTTTTACAGACACCTAACACTATCTGGCTATCTATTTAGGTACCGTATTACACTAATAAAAGCACAGCAGTAACCACAGATTTAGCTGACTATAAATTTGAGGCCAATTATTTAGGCGCTGGGTGACAGGTATACGTTAACGGACAGAATTAGACTTGGAAATGCACAGTAGCGTGTGTGTGAAGTTATTGTGAATTACCCTATCTGCACCTTCAATCTAATATACCCTTTTATGGATAGATTTAAAGTAGGCCTGATACAGCAGAAACAACTGATTTAGGGAATTGCTAAGTTGGGAATTGTATTTCAACCCAGAACAAATATATCCTTTGCCAGACAGCAGACAGTATTACAATTGGCTGGCCACAGCTGAAACACCAGATTTAGGGTACTGCTATTTTGGCAATTGTATTTCACCCCTCAATAAAATAAGAAGCACAGCCAAGACCCTGATGTTGGATATAGCAAAAAAATAACCACACTATTGATGGTTAAATGGACTTGGTGGCAGCTTGTGCTGGCGCACCACAAGACACAAAATGGCCGCCGATCACCCCAGAAAAAAGTGACTGAAAAACGCTCTGGGCAGCCTAAAAACAGTGAGCAATTAAATAGTAGCAGTTCAATGATCCACAGCTGTAGATCGATCACTGAATTAAGTGTTTTTGAGGAGTTAATCACTGCCTAATCTCGCCCTAACGTCGCAGCTGCAACCTCTCCCTACTCTGATCAGAGCAGAGTGACGTGCGGCGCTACGTGACTCCAGCTTAAATCGAGGCTGGGTCACATGCTGCACTGGCCAATCACCGCCATGCCAATAGTAGGCATGGCTGTGACGGCCTCTTGGGGCAAGTAGTATGACGCTTGTTGATTGGCTGCTTTGCAGCCTTTCAAAAAGCGCCAAGAAAGCGACGAACACCGAACCTGGACTTTTACGAAAATGTTCGGGTTCGGGTCCGTGTCACGGACACCCCAAAATTCGGTACGAACCCGAACTATACAGTTCGGGTTCGCTCATCCCTAATCATCAGATCTTGAAGCACATAAGGCCATGGCAGTTTGTTGGAAGGTATGTCATCTCTGCTCTTTATTGCTGCTGCTGCCACCACCCTTTTCCTCTGATGATGACTTTTCCTACACCTTAGTATCCTGATCCGGGTCCCAGGTCCTGTTTAACACACAATCATCATCGGACTCCTCACCCTACTTGACACTTTTATTAGACAGTGAACGTTAAATATATTTTATTTTTCTACTATAATACGTCACTAAAGGTTTTACCACATATAACTGCAAAAGGGAATGCTGAATATATTTTTTTTTTGTACTGAAATAATAATAACTGAAGTGAAATGAGTATATATTTTTCATTTTATACTGAAATAGGCGCTAAACTCTTTCACCACAAACAAATGCAACAGTGAAGTGCGTATATTTTTTTCCTTTTTGTACTGAAATAGGACACTGAACGCTTTCACCACATATAACTGCAGAAGTAAAATGCATATATATTTTTCTTTTGTACTGAAATATGCCACTAAACTATTTAACCACATATCAATGCAAAATTGAAGTGCATATATTTTTTTTCCTTTTTGTACTGAAATAGGACACTGAACACTGTCACCACATATAACTACAGAAGTGAAATGCATATACAGTACAGACCAAAAGTTTAGACACACCTTCTGATTTAAAGAGTTTTCTTTATTTTCATGACTATGAAAATTGTAGATTCACACTGAAGGCATCAAAACTATGAATTAACACATGTGGAATTATATACATAACAAAAAAGTGTGAAACAACTGAAAATATGTCATATTCTAGGTTCTTCAAAGTAGCCACCTTTTGCTTTGATTACTGCTTTGCACACTCTTGGCATTCTCTTGATGAGCTTCAAGAGGTAGTCACCTGAAATGGTTTTCACTTCACAGGTGTGCCCTGTCAGGTTTAATAAGTGGGATTTCTTGCCTTATAAATAGGGTTGGGACCGTCAGTTGCGTTGTGGAGAAGTCAGGTGGATACACAGCTGATAGTCCTACTGAATAGACTGTTAGAATTTGTATTATGGCAAGAAAAAAGCAGCTAAGTAAAGAAAAACGAGTGGCCATCATTACTTTAAGAAATGAAGGTCAGTCAGTGCGAAAAATTGGGAAAACTTTGAAAGTGTCCCCAAGTGCAGTCACAAAAACCATCAAGCGCTACAAAGAAACTGGCTCACATGCGGACCGCCCCAGGAAAGGAAGACCAAGAGTCACCTCTGCTGCTGAGAAGAAGTTCATCCGAGTCACCAGCCTCAGAAATCGCAGGTTAACAGCAGCTCAGATTAGAGACCAGGTCAATGCCACACAGAGTTCTAGCAGCAGACACATCTCTAGAACAACTGTTAAGAGGAGACTGTGTGAATCAGGCCTTCATGGTAGAATATCTGCTAGGAAACCACTGCTAAGGACAGGCAACAAGCAGAAGAGACTTGTTTGGGCTAAAGAACACAAAGAATGGACATTAGACCAGTGGAAATCTGTGCTTTGGTCCGATGAGTCCAAGAGATGAGATCTTTGGTTCCAACCACCGTGTCTTTGTGCGACACACAAAAGGTGAACGGATGGACTCTACATGCCTGGTTCCCACCGTGAAGCATGGAGGAGGAGGTGTGATGGTGTGGGGGTGCTTTGCTGGTGACACTGTTGGGGATTTATTCAAAATTGAAGGCATACTGAACCAGCATGGCTATCACTGCATTTTGCAGCGGCATGCTATTCCATCCGGTTTGCGTTTAGTTGGACCATCATTTATTTTTCAACAGGACAATGACCCCAAACACACCTCCAGGCTGTGTAAGGGCTATTTGACCATGAAGGAGAGTGATGGGGTGCTGCGCCAGATGACCTGGCCTCCACAGTCACCGGACCTGAACCCAATCGAGATGGTTTGGGGTGAGCTGGACCGCAGAGTGAAGGCAAAAGGGTCAACAAGTGCTAAGCATCTTTGGGAACTCCTTCAAGACTGTTGGAATACCATTTCAGGTGACTACCTCTTGAAGCTCATCAAGAGAATGCCAAGAGTGTGCAAAGCAGTAATCAAAGCAAAAGGTGGCTACTTTGAAGAACCTAGAATATGACATATTTTCAGTTGTTTCACACTTTTTTGTTATGTATATAATTCCACATGTGTTAATTCATAGTTTTGATGCCTTCAGTGTGAATCTAAAATTTTCATAGTCATGAAAATAAAGAAAACTCTTTGAATGAGAAGGTGTGTCCAAACTTTTGGTCTGTACTGTATATTTTCGTTTTATACTGAAATCTAAAGTCTTTTACGACAAATAACTACAACAGTGAAGTGCGTATATATTTTTCCCCTTTTTGTACTGAAATAGGACACTAAACGCTTTCCCCACATATAACTACAGAAGTGAAATGTGAATATATTTTCGTTTTATACTGAAATAGGCCACTAAACTCTTTCAACACAAATAACTGCAGAAGTGAAATGCGTATATATATTTTTATTTTTCCTCAGATATAAGCCACTAAAGTCTTTTCAACATAGCACTTGCACCACAGTAGCAAATGGCTGGAATGTCAGATCTGTATAATGGCAATTTTGATCCCCAAATAACATTTCCCTGCACTTGTAAATCACTTTTTTTTTTCACAATGAGGTTTCTCTAGCATTGTCCCTAGCGACTTCAGACGTCTCTCCCTGCACTAAGATGCTGTGAAACGATTCCTCACTATCGTTTCCCTGCAATTTGAATAATGTTTCCCTGCACTTGTAAATAGCTTATTTTTTTCACAATGAGGTTTTCAGTATAACTCTCCCTAGCGCCTGCAACGTCTTTCCCTGCACTCAGAATGCTGGAAAATGTCTGAATCCAAGATGGCTGTGGGTATTTTTAGGGCTGTGACATCACAGGGCTGGCTGGCTGCTGATTAGGGCTGCATGCATGGCATTATGAGGCAGCCCGCCCTCCCAGAGTTCCTTGGCTCATGTCCTCACACGTGTAGCCTCCATTGTAGCTGCCATTTTGGGAAAAATTGCGATTCGTTACCACGAAGCGGGAGGAAGTTTGCATTCATTGTAAATCGCATTTTTCCTGAAATTTGGATCGAATTCCACTTCGTTAGCTTTGATTCGCTCATTTCTAATCAAATGGCAGCACATATACTTTTCTTCAAGTCTATTTTTATTTTCTGATTGCATCACATTGACTTAAAAAAATATATATAGTCTAGAGATGACTCATTGACTTCTATAGAAGAGTGTTGACGGCATGCTGTGTAGCCTGTGCAGAGAGGTCAGTGTGCAGGAAGGGGGAGGATGTCAGCAGTGACTATTACCTATTCTGAATGGTGGATCCTGTGTGATCTCTACAGAACATGAAGTGTCATAGTTTTAGTAGACTAAGGCTACTTTCACACTTGCGGCAGAATGGATCCGACAGGCTGTTCACCCTGTTGGATCCATCCTTCTGCTATTTCGATGTGCCGCCGGACCACCGCTCCGTCCCCATTGACTATAATGGGGACAGGGAGGAGCTTCGGCACAGCGCGGCAGTTCGCGGTGAGAGGCTGCTGGACTAAAAAGTCGGACATGCAGGACTTTTAGCCCGGCGGCCTTTCACCGTGCACTGCCGTGCTGCGTCGGAGCGCCGCCCCCGTCCCCATTGTAGTCAATAGGGACTGAGCAGCAGTCCGGCGGCACAGCGAAATAGTGGAAATAAAAATGACAAACATTAAAAAATATTATTATAACTAAAAATGTATCATAAAACATAATTTGCTGATGTTACATTACCTTGAAAGGAAAGAGAGATGTGCCCCTATTTCTTTGATCTTGGTAGATGCCACCATAAATCGTACAAGCTGATATATGAAGGTAAATTTTAATATTGAATTAAAGATTTGTCGTCATGTCAAATTTCCCAAGAATCAAACATGACGGATCGTGTGCATTATGATGGTAACCATATGCAAACAATGAAATACTTGATTGTACTTGTCCTTGCGAAGTTGAGCTTGAAACAAATATAATGTAGACATTAATAAATGATTGTGCTGAATCTGTAATGCATCTATTATTTCTTTTTTGCTGGAAAAAAATAACACAAAGTGTGAAGCATTATTCAGTAAAGTCGAGGAGGCTTAGGATACATTCCTAGTACTAGTTATTATATACACATACTTAGGGGTGGATTGGGATCTTAAAACAGCCCTGGAAAAAATACTAAAAGTGGCCCCATTTTGTAGTTGGGTGCAAATTGATGGAAAGCAGGGCCAGCAATACCATATTGTTGCACATTATACCACACCGACAGAGCCAAATACTACAGTCCATCACAAAATATTGCCAGCAGCACAAAATACATCCCCAAAAACTTCCACTGGCCGGCCGTGAGGATCCGTCTACCGGGAAATTTCCCTGTAAGGTCTATGGCCAATCCACCCCTGTACATACCTACTCTACTGATTGATGAGGGATAGAAAGCGGATTGGGCTTGTCATCATGTCTACTATACTCTACATGCTATGCGTTATATGGTCCATGAGGATGTATAAAATTATAACAGGGAATGTCCTATGTTTGGTCTCAGTTTCATTATTCAGATATATTGTAAGTCCTGTGAAAGAGAAACTGGGAGATATTTACTAAGCTAAACCTGCCAGAATTCTGGCTTAATTTGCACAATAATTTTTTTTTTTTTTATATACTTTACATTATATTATGTGTTTTAGACACTTTTAGTCATGGTTCACCAAAAAGGAGTGACTTTGTGTAAAAGGGGCATGGCTTGGTGGGAAGGGGATGTTAAGATTGCTTTTCATAATCTGTAGTACATGAAAGTTTTCAATATATCTTATTGAGAAATTGCCTTTGTCAGGAACCCCCTTAGCCATGTTCCTGTGCACAGCTATTCCATATTTTTGCTGTGCCAAGCAGCCAAGCCATGGCTGGTTGACCTATCAAAGAATCTGGATGCTGGGCCAATCATTGCCCTGGCTCAGCTTCCAATCCCAGAGCTAGTCAGGCGGTTTAAGTCAGACACTTACTGCTTCTCAGTGCAGGTCATATTTATGTCTTGTGGCTTGTTCTGTGTGCTTAGAATAGGTCTGCATTTCTATTATACCTTCCTGTGTATTGACCTTGACTTGTTTCATGAAATACCCCTTATCTGCAGATTTGGTTTCTAATGAGTTGCCTGACTTTTACTGGTATTTTCTACTGCTACTACTCAGCATCTGATAGGTTTGATATCTGAAAGTTCTCACATGTTTTTTGCCACCTTAGCATAGAAGACCAACCATCATGGTGGTGGGCCCTGGTGAACACCTAGGGTAGCCTTAAATGTACTAACCAGAGTGTTGAAGGAAGATAGGTAGCAGATTTAGAGTTTGCTAGTGGCAGTTTCAGATGGTGAACTTGTATTTTATTCTCACCACTGTATTCTTAAAGCCATTTTCCTCGCTTTCCAGCAGCCTGTACTTCCCAAATATTAGCCTGCAAGTTCTCTAAAAGGGTAAATGCATCTGCAGAATTATACAGTACCATTCATGTAGATAGGATTTTAATAAATCTGAACTATGGCACATGCTAGAAGATTTTTTTTGTTCTGATATCATAGCAAGTTTTCATATAAAAAATATACCTTTACAGATATGCAGGTTGCATACATTCCTAGTAGAATTAGATAAGGAGAGTACATTTTTATAGCACTAAAGGTTATAGTGTAGCTGGAATCGCTACAAACATCTTAAAGGTGTAACACATCTTGACATATTTCATTATTGTGCTCTAATTATATAGTTGGTTTATTATAAAGCCAAAAAGACACCAAAACTAACATCCATCGATTTTTCCTAAAATGAACAATATTATATTGAACAAGTGCAGTTAATATTGTCTCAGACAAAGCAGGGGTCAACATACAAAAGTCCATGTATTGATTGTCAGACACAACCTAGTCTTTCAATTTAATAGGCCCATTTTAACAGGAAAATAATGGGAGTCTGCAGTGCAATCTCTTTTAGCAAAAACAATTTAGAGTGGGAGAAATATGTGAAAGGAATATGACGTCTGATAACACACAAATAAATTGACATTTTTATGGAAAAATAGATTGTTTGGATCTTTGTTTTAACTATGGAACGGTCAGAGGAGTCTTCTGAAGGCTTCACTTCTAACACTGCAGAAAGATATGTAATACCACTGTTGTAGATTAATAATACACATTCCAGATAAAATATGGATTGTGGTAAGAAAAAAAATCCATAAAAACCCAATCTTTAAAGCAAACAGAATTCTCTGTGTGCACGTTTTGTTTAGTTCTCTTCTCCATCCTTCTAAGTAAATTGGAAACATATGGGAATAAGCCATTCTTCACTGAGAAGATGGTTCTTATGGTCTGCAATTACTAATACATCCAGGAGGCATTGGAAAATTACATCAACCTCGATGTATTTCTTCATGAAAGACTGTCTTAATAAAAGAAAAAGTTGGATATATGAAGTTGTGTTTGCTGTTTGGCATCAAATATCTCAGAAACAAATAGTGTTTGATTTCAGTTACCTTTCCACAGATATGTCATATTGACCTACCAGAGCATTGGAAGATCATTTGATGGGCTCAGGCTCTGACACAATATTGGAGCCCTGACTTTGAAGACAATCAATTGTCACCAGAGAATATTTCTTAAGGGGTTTGTACCAAGGTAAAAGGGCATCCCCTATCCACAGTATGATAAGCATCTGACTGGTAAGGGTCCAACTGCTGGGATCCCCACAGCACACAAGAACAGGGGTCTCAATTAACCCAGAATGAATAGAGTGGAGGTCAAGCATGCTGGCACTACATTCATTCTCTATGGAACTGCCAGAGGTCACCAAGCGCAAAAATAGTAGAAGGGCAAATATACTGTACAAATGGAGGTTGGCCCTAAGAATCATTTTTTTGTCTAATTAGCTGTCACAAATAATGAGGAAGGGAGGGACACCAGAAAGACAACAGAAGGGAGAAGACAAAGAACTAGACCTCAAGGTGAGGGAGAAGGGAAAGGTGACATGTATAGACCCTGAAGGTGGGAAAATACATAAGCCGTAACCTAAACCCTAGGAGCCCTAAGATGCCCTAGAGATAGTGAAAGGGAATGAGACTACTGGTTCCTTCCCAGATTAACGAACCAGCATCTCTATGAAGCCTAGTAACAACAAGCACAAGGGAACAACCAAATGCAAAGAGCAGTACAACTTATTTTATGGAAAATAGATAAGCAGTGCAGTCAGCCAGTAGCGCAGGGGGAACACGTGAGGTGCACGGTGGACCGATGAGGGGCCAAAATATAACACACAGTTCATCAGTTTACTCACGGTTAGCAGAAAGCCTCCCTGGGCTGGCAGCACAGTGTTGAGGTGGACAGCACGAAATCCTCCGGGGCACGCTCTGTGGTAGGGAACATCAGCCAAGATGGTGGTTGAGGTGTCCTTGATGTTAGGGGTGCTTAGGGTTCTTGTTGCGGCTGAGTCCCTTGATGTTTTTTGTCGTGACGCCAGTACCGTTAATGGTGGCACAACTTTTACTGTTGATGACTTTGGTTGGTAGGAGTACAAAATACAGTCTTTTGATGTTTTTAGAGTTGGTCTGCAAATCCACTGTTTCTAGGCTTTTTAGGTTTGACTTGGAGCTTAGCCGGATATTTTCTATATCAGTGTAATTTGGTGAGGTGGCCGGAGGCTATGGTATCCTTCACCTGACTATCCCAAAGGTCCTTGATGTCTGACTTGTGGCTTTTATCCTTTGGATAGATAAGACCTTTCTCTTGTCCCTTTCTGGACTAAACTTTTATCAGAGCCGAAGTGCTAGATCTGCACTCTCTCACTCTCAGCAGACTGAATAATCAATCAACAACCACTGACCTGTCCCTGTCCTCAACTGACTAACTAGGCCTCAACAAGATATATATATGGCCTAAGTTTTATCCATGTTTTATCCATCTAGTGGTGGGATGTATAAATTACACCTAATCTGCCTGATAACAGGGATTTTGCAGATACATTAATACAAAGTCATACAATACCGCACAATACAATTGTTAAGATAAAAAGTGCTTTTAAGCAGTGCCCACACACACGTAGTGGGACGCTGCAGCAGGAACACAGGTAAGGTCCACACACCAACTCTTCCAAATCCAAGCAGAGAATATCAACCCCATGGTATGAAGTGTGAAACCAAACTAAATAGTGAAGCAGTAATGACCGCCTGCTGCACCCGAAAGAGGTGTGGTCATTACCAAACAACAACACTGAGAATCTAGAGACTGTCACACACACACACACATTTTTAAAGAGAGTTATTTTTCTCTACTCTCAAAACTCTTTCAACTACAAAGTAGTCATGAAGTAAACTAAGGATCTATACATCTACTGCAAAGTGTCAAGAGGGTTTACCAAGTTGAGGTGAATAGCCACATAGTGATTAACACTGAGGGAAATGCATCCTGAGCGATGAGAGGCTGTAGAGGCATAACTTAGAGCTCCTAGACCACAGTGGAAAATGTGTAACAGTGCCCACCATCTACCATATGCCATTTGTCATACAATTGCATTTTATGTGTCAGAGGAACCTTGGTCCTCATTTGATATCAGTTCCTTGGTACACTGTTCCTCTTCTACACTGTGCATTCCTAATCTTGTTATGCAACTGTTTATTACATGTAATGCACCTAGTTCACCAGCAGGTGGCAGTGTAACTGACAGAGCTATCCTTAGACAGAATGGAACTCACCATTCCATTCTCCCCTGTTTGGGCAGAAGTGGGCCAGTCCTGCTTCCTACCAGAAGGGTGGGGCAGCAGAGAGAGAGAGAGTTAATGCAAGTTGAACAGGAGAGAAGCAAAGTGGGGCACGTTCAGGTGTGCCTATGCCAGTCAGAGCACCCTAAGCTCTGCTGGCCATAAAGAAAGATGTCTGGAAGCCTTAGGGGCCACAGGAATAGTTCTTCAGCCACCATAAGAGAAATCAGCAAGAGGAAGAGTTCTTCAGCTGAAGATAAGTTTAACTGAGTGTCAGGAAGGGAATAACGGTCGACAGCACTCCGTCCAAGGATACCAGAGCAGGAGTACAGAAACCACACGTAAGCAGAGTTTAGTGCAAAGTATTTAAGCAAGCCTTTCAGTACAGCAGAGGAAGAGAGAAAGACGAGTTATTGAATTTGCCTGCCAGTTTATGCCAAAATGCTTAAAATAATCAAAAATATAATACATAACATATCACAATGTACATAAAAATAGAAATAGCAGGGAACACCAGCAGAAAGGCAAATGCCAGAATCCACTGGCCTATGTCACTATTACCCACCAAAAGTTGTAAAACATGTCAAGCACAACTGAGTTATACATGCATACATAATCCAGTCATAGAAGTAATATCGATAATTATATGGCCCAATATATAACATAAAAGTATACCAGTCCCAAAGGGTGAAACCTATCACTCTAATAGAGACAATAGCCAAGGACAGAAATACAGCAAAGGCTAAATATAAGAGCAAGATAGAAAAGTAAGTCGCTCAAGAAATAGCAGTGCGAGAGCCTAAAGTGAAAGGGTGAACTGAGCCAGATAAATAGTTGTAATAAAATCAATGTATACCACAGGACATGACGGGGGGGTGAAAAAGGCAGCACAGGTCAGGATAGGAACCTCGACAAGCGTTTTGCCTCAGCTTCATCGGGAGGTAAGCCCCTATTTATACCTCCCACAAATACCAGGTGCATATGATATTAATATAAATCAAAAACAACTGCTGCCTAGTATTGAGCGCTTCATACCTTTCAGTACAGCAGAGGAAGAGAGAAAGACGAGTTATTGAATTTGCCTGCCAGTTTATGCCAAAATGCTTAAAATAATCAAAAATATAATACATAACATATCACAATGTACATAAAAATAGAAATAGCAGGGAACACCAGCAGAAAGGCAAATGCCAGAATCCACTGGCCTATGTCACTATTACCCACCAAAAGTTGTAAAACATGTCAAGCACAACTGAGTTATACATGCATACATAATCCAGTCATAGAAGTAATATCGATAATTATATGGCCCAATATATAACATAAAAGTATACCAGTCCCAAAGGGTGAAACCTATCACTCTAATAGAGACAATAGCCAAGGACAGAAATACAGCAAAGGCTAAATATAAGAGCAAGATAGAAAAGTAAGTCGCTCAAGAAATAGCAGTGCGAGAGCCTAAAGTGAAAGGGTGAACTGAGCCAGATAAATAGTTGTAATAAAATCAATGTATACCACAGGACATGACGGGGGGGTGAAAAAGGCAGCACAGGTCAGGATAGGAACCTCGACAAGCGTTTTGCCTCAGCTTCATCGGGAGGTAAGCCCCTATTTATACCTCCCACAAATACCAGGTGCATATGATATTAATATAAATCAAAAACAACTGCTGCCTAGTATTGAGCGCTTCATACCTGGTGAACGCCGAGCCAACAATTGAGACGCCGCACTCATCAGAAGGAGGGGTGGAGCGCAGGCCATGCGTTCCAGCCCGCCTCCCAAGGATACGTAGCGGCGTCCCCACGTGACATGGCGCACAACGCACCACGGCAGAGCACTGCATAAGCTGATCAGTAACTAAGATACCCAGGTAAATAACCATAAACCCGGCGCACAGACCCTATAACATAGGATCCTATATGTGGGGGATATGAACCACACAATCTAAAATAGATATAAATATAAACAGGGAGTAAAGACATCCACCTGGATATTAACAGGCGGTCTCAACATAGCAAGGGATAAATCACTGAATACGATAACTACACATTAGAAATGACCTAAGTTACATGATTAGACCATAGGGAATGACATTTATCCTACACAAAAATTCAGTGAAGTTAATAATAATAATACTAATTCATATATTGAGTGAAAAATACATAGTAAATAAATGATAATTTACTATGTATTTTTCCTCTCTTTATATTTATATCTATTTTAGATTGTGTGGTTCATATCTCCCACATGTAGGATCTTATATTATAGGATCTGTGCACCGGGTTTATGGTTATTTACCTGGGTATCTTAGTTACTGATCAGCTTATGCAGCACTCTGCCGTGGTGCGCTATGTCACGTGGGGACGCTGCTACGTATCCTTGGGAGGCGGGCTGGAACGCACGGCTTGCGTTCCATCCCTCCTCCTGATGAGTGCGGCGTCTCCATTGTTGGCTCGGCGTTCATCGCCAGGTATGAAGCACTTGATACTAGGCAGCAGCTGTTTTTGATTTATATTAATATTATATGCACCTTGGATTTGTGGGAGGTATAAATAGGGGCTTATGGCTACATGTTACTTACCTCCCGATGAATCTGAGGCGAAACGCTCGTCGAGGTTCCTATCCTGACCTGTGCTGCCTTTTTCACCCCCCATCATGTCCTGTGGTATACATTGATTTTATTACAACTATTTATCTGGCTCAGTTCACCCTTTCACTTTAGGCTCTCGCACTGCTATTTCTTGAGCGACTTACTTTTCTATCTTGCTCTTATATTTAGCCTTTGCTGTATTTCTGTCCTTGGCTATTGTCTCTATTATAGTGATAGGTTTCACCCTTTGGGACTGGTATACTTTTATGTTATATATTGGGCCATATAATTATCGATATTACTTCTATGACTGGATCATGTATGCATGTATAACTCAGTTGTGCTCGACATGTTTTAAATCTTTTGGTGGGTGATAGTGGCCTTTCTGCTGGTGTTCCCTGCTATTTCTATTTTTATGTACATTATGATATGTTATGAATTTATTGGAATAAAATAATAATTTTGATTATTTTGGGCATTTTGTTGTTGTTTGTTTGTAAACAACACTGTAGGTATATATTGGTTTCCAATTTTTGACCAGTTTCATTGTTTTATATATTGAGGCTTGCTTCTGGTTTCGCAGTTTATGCCAAAGCCTGCTGGAACAGAGACAAAGCCTGCCAATTGTTTGGATGAACGTTTATTCAAGTAAAGCTGCTGTTCAACTACATACAAGGGCTGGACTCAATTTTTCTTTTATTCCCCAATTCAACCTCCCTTTATTTTGCTTTTGCTTCTGAGTCAAAGCCTGGGGTCCAGCAGTATCCCAGTAGGAGCACCGTGACACATAAAGAAACATATAGGCCACACTACACCAACTAAACCTCAGATACGGTAGGTCCCTGGGGGCGGCGCGTTGCACAGAAAACACACCAAAAACACAGGAAAATCACAGGTATAGTCTGAACAGTGACTAGGAGTTGAATGCAGGTTTCTAAGATGCAGACAGCACACTTCAAATGCAGATGGAGGGAAACTCAGGATAAGCAGGCAGAGACTGGAAGTACTGGAACACACAGACGATCGGGTACAACCTGGAGCACAGGCAGGAAAAAACATAGAATAAACACAGGTAAATCACAATAGCGCAAGGCTATCAGAACACCTTTGCTGGTCACTAGGGAACCTAAAGTTCAGGCACCTTCTGACTGGTAAGGGTGCCCTAAATACCCAAGGACCCCAGCTACTGGTTTGGGAAGGAATTGGAAGTGTGCACACTGGCCCTTTAACAGACCAGAAGTGAGCACATGCCCTAAGGAGATGGAGGCTAAAGCATAAGGCAGAAGCATGGAGGCAGCAGCATGTGAGTATCAAGGGTATCATGCCCGCATGGCAGCAGCGGGAATAGACAGCTGACCTAACAGCTTTGGTGAGGGGTGGAACTAAGTCTTCCAGATCTCCTGTAGCAGAAAAATCAGTGGGGATAGGCTCCTGCTTCAGCTAGTTGCCTTACAGACAGAATCCAACCTGATAGGAGGTTTGTGATAAAAATTGAATAGAAAATAGAATGGTATGAAAGTAGAGGAGAATATCAAAAAGGTTTACCAGTAAGAATTTTTTTTTTAAGAATGCTGGTCAGAAGTGGTTAAATATAAAAAGGAAGCTTTACTACTATCCACTGATTCCCTTGTATAAGGGTATACTGCAGGTGGGACTGAGTTACTGAGCATGTGAGACCACTGGAATGGGACATATTAGGTGAACGTTCTGAGATGGGATGAAAAGAATACCAGAGGGAGCCTTAAAAAATATAGAACAGTAGACTGGGCATTTTTAATGATTCCAAAAAACTTGTTATGTTATGTAGTCATCAGTTAGGCAGAAGAAAGAGTAGCTATGGAAGACTTGTCATGTCCATGGATTAGGTGAATGGCCCATTGATGTGATGGCACTGAGCAGTAGTGAAGTATAGCAGATTACAATAGCGGGACATCCTAAAAGCAGTTAATTTATAGGACTCCTTCTACGAAAAACAGATATTAAAAAGCGGTCAGCCTGACAAATTAGTCCAAAACTTTTCTGATATGTTTCGGAAGAATTGCTAAAAAAACAAAGTGCAGCACCATTTTATTGTCTATGTTGATGGGCAAAACCATGAGGAAGGAAGAAGAGGACGGTCACATGACACTGGAAGGGACTGGAGGGGAAGGCTCAACCTGATTGGGTCAGAGGCTAACATACAGTCAGGATCAGCCAATCAGGGGGCTGTAGGCAGGGAGGTGCCTGTACAGAATGAGCAGAATGTCATTCTGCTTTGTGCTTGTGACCTGGAAGGTAGCTGTGCTGTGGCTCTGCATCTGCAGATTGATGTACTGAGCTAGGGACAGTATAAGAAGATTATTGGGAGATAATATGAGATCCGTGTCCATACAGCATTAAAATGTTTGGTCTCCGATGAGCCAACGTTAGTTATTCACAAAGTTGCGTAAGACTTCGTTGAATAACTTTGGCAGTTGATTTATAAAGTGGAAAACCACTTTAGAACTTGGAACTGAACTCTGCTTCGCTTCCGATTGGTACCTCGCGAATAACTGAGTTTGGCTTATCGGAGCCCATACATTTTAATACTGTTCTGTACTAATTACCATGTTACTGAAGGCAACTGCATCACACCGTCTAGTTAAAAAGACATCTGGCATCACTGCCAAAAAACTGCAGTCACACCCGTGTTTTAGTGAAAGGCTGGTATTACTGTTTCAGAGCGTAAAATTCAAACACATTACACTGCAAAAATAGCATTTATTACAATTGTAAATTTGTAAAGTGTGTTTGCGGAAGGGGAGGGATTCAGAACATTTACTGTAATTGCAACTCTATCTTTAAATTTCAGAAAAAACACTTGCCATT
This sequence comes from Bufo gargarizans, assembly GCF_014858855.1. NCBI lineage: Eukaryota > Metazoa > Chordata > Amphibia > Anura > Bufonidae > Bufo > Bufo gargarizans. Next base: position 12,137,336 of record NC_058083.1, read on the forward strand.
TTGCTAGTTCCGTTTAATGATCTGTGTGTACGCCAAATCCGTGACTTTTTTATTCATAAACCTAATAATAAAATTTCTGGAAAACGGAAGAGTGCAAAACAAAAGACGCAGGCTTCATCCTCCCATTCTCATAATGTGGGTAGCAACACCAGCCATCCATCCAATAGAAGTATTATTAGCAGTATGCCACAGTTCTACCTGGCTTCTGAAAGGTGCAACATTATTATTGAGGACAAAGAGGAGGACACTGTGGACTTGATGGCTCACTCCTCCTCTCAGTCGCAGCAGGATAACATGGAGCTCACTAACATGGAGTCTAAAACTGTGCCTTGGAGCTAGGAGTCACAACATTCTTCCCGCTTCTCCTCCTTGCAACTCCAGAGAAGCCTGTCAGTTGCATCCCATCTATCATCACTTCCCCTTCCTAGTGGAAACCCTATTTTTTCCCTAAGAAGAGGCAACAAAACCCCATCACGCACTACAGGAGATACTCAGGAGAGTTTCCCTGTTGATGAGCTGTGTAAGAACAGTCAGTGTTTGGACTGTCATGGGGGGGGGTTCATGGGGACACCATGCATATTTGTCTTAGTGTTGGTAGTAGTGGCAGCCATAGCCACAGTGGTGAAATTAGGGACGGTGTGAGCGACGGTGGCACGCTGGTCAAATACAGATTACAGATTAGGGAGGAGGCAATGGAGCTCACAATGTTGTCACAGTCTGATAAAAGTGGTGGAGAGGGTGAGGACTCTGTGTGATGATTGTGTGTTGGACAGGACTGGGGAGCTGGATCAGAGTGCTGAGGAGGAGGTAACATCAGAGGAGGATGGTAGTGGTAGCAGCACAAAAGCACAAAAGCAGAGAGAACGTATGGCCAGACACTCCTAAAGAACTGCGTGGACCAGATTTGCTTCATGTACTGGTGATGCCCAAAACATGCCAGACTTAAGCCAAGCTTGGCTGCCACTAGCTGTGTGCAGAGTGTGTGCAAGTATCTCGCATCTGGCAGTTTTTCTCTACACTGTCAGAAAGTATTTCTGTGTGCAAGATCTGCAGGATAAATATAAGCTGTGGCCATTCAAACACAAACTAAGGCACCATGGCTCTATCGCAGCACATGAAGCAGCATCACCAGTTACTGGGGAAAATAGAAGTGGCTGCCAGCTAGCACAACAAGAGTGTTCTCCTTCTTCCAGTCTCCTTTGCAGTAGTGTCCTTGTCATAGTCATCATCAGTTACTGCTTCTCCCACTCAGGCTTCTCCTCTTCTTTCTACTTCGCTGTCAGCCATTGATAATAAAATGGAAACAACTTTATATGCCCAGCAATCCGCTGGGGTGTACACCTAAGTCCCACCTGGCCAATTTGCTGGAGGTGCAGTCTGTGTCATGCCACTTAGTAGAGTCTGCTGCCTTTAGGGAGCTGATGGTGTTCGTTCTGCCTCGCTGGATTATACCTAGCCAGTATTAAATTTTTATTTTTTTTAAAGCCATCCCTGTCACGTAGCAGAGAACACGGGCTGCTTTTTGCATTTCTTTTTGTACAACAAGGTACACACCATGATGGACACCTGTAGCAGCTGTTACTGGAGGGACAGTACATGTCATTCACAGCCCAATGGGTCCATAGGTTTCACAGCGAGGCAGCACCTCTACAACAAGGCCAGGACCTATTAACACTTCCACGTTTGTGTCGGTCTGGTTCCCACACCAGCCACTTATCTGATCAGCTTGGGCGAGAGTAGCCATGCAACCGATCACTTGCTAAAGTGCATCTAGCAGCAGAAATCACACTGGATGTCACTCCTCCAACTCCAGCTTGGCATGGTAGTGAGTGACAATGGCCACAACACCATGGCCACGCTGCATGGTGCACGTGATAAATCTATTCATACAGTGCTTGCTGAAGGTGCTGGCAATGTCCAGGAGACTGTCCTCACATTTCAGCCATTCTTATGTGGCAAGGAATGCTCTATTGGATTTGCAGAGACTAAACGGTCTTACAGCGGTTGATCTGCGACATTCCAACTCAACTTTGCACCCAGTTCCATTTTGCACATGATAGAGTTACTGTACAAGCAGCGTAAAGCCATGAATGATTTTGTCATGTGCCAGATTACCTCAACAGAGAGCATTTGCTGTTTCAAGGTCAGGCAATGGGAGCTTATCAGAGATAGCACATACTGAAGCGATTCAAAGAGGCCACAATATTAAGTAAGTCTGTAAGGACAAGTGTGGCATTAACGATGTCATTGCCCTCATATTTATCTTAGCACAGACAATCACACTGATGCCACAAGAGACCGCAGCAGAAGAACAGCTAAAGCATCTTGCTGTCCACCCTGTATCTCTTGGGAACCCACAAAGAGAAAGCCCAAATGAGGTGGAGAATGAGGAGCTTCTGCAGTAAGCCGGATTTGGACTAATGCACACTGGCGCAATAATAAGTGCTGACTGGGTCAGGTGTAGGTATAGTTAATAGTTTTTGTTCGTGACGCCAATTGCAGCGTGCGCAGGCTATAGTCTCAGGGCCCTTTAAGGTGTTGCAACTCTCGTACCAGGTGAGGAATGCCAGAGTGGGGTAATGTCTCTGTGTAGCAGTAGTGCTAGTGTCAACGGTGTCTCCTACCTTGGTACGGCTGGACTCCTGGATCCTGGCTCACTTGCAATAAATTGAGTGTTGCTAGTAGGAGTAATTGAGGAATGAATGAGATCCAGACTTGAAGTATAATTCAACTTGTCTTTACTGAAGGCAGCATAAATCCACATGAGTTACAGCAATAGTCTTGGGTCCCAGCATGTATTGGCAATATGTGGCAAGGATCAATATCTCTTCTGCTTCTATCATGTGCCTGGAGAATATGGCAGGAATCTATCTTCTGCTCTGTCTATCTTCTGCTTGGTGTGGGCCTGATTTGGCTTCTCCTGGTCTCTGGATAAGTACTCACAGCTATGCTCACAGGGAATGCTCTTCCTGGAGGACTGGAGATGTCTGCTTGCTTGTCAACCAGCTGAGGCTGATGGCTCAGGCTGGGAATGTTGATCTTTGGTCTCAACCGAGGCAAGATCCTGGCTTGGGATCCCTATTTCTGGGAGCTCCTACTTGCACAACCTTCCCCTAGCCGGAGTGGCTGGCACACTAACTAGAACTTCCTCTCCTCCCCATGAGACAGGATATGGGACCAGCCCACTTCTGCTCACAGAGGGGGAGCTAAACTGGAATGTACTATTCCAGTTTAGAAATACTAAACTGACACTAAGTTCCTGGTCACACATTGCTGCCGCCTGCTGGTGTACATGGAAAACTACAGCAAATATATAAAACAGGCCTAGAAAATGCACATAATAAAGGATGCACTGTTAAAGTACACAAGATGACAATATACATACACTTAACAGGCTGTAGCGGGGTAAAAGAGTTTTGTAACATGACTCTGGGATGTTACACTTCCACTAGAGGAGAATGATGATTACACCAGTCACGACACCCAATTATCTCAGTGGGAGAGGAACCAGAAAGAACTGGCTCCTTAGACAGGCAGGCTGGCCAGAATAGCAAGCTTTATGCTTGCTTGCTTACGTACTGACAGGCGTGTTATTCACTTGAAGAAGTCTGATGATTACTGGATTGCCATGCTTTTAGACCCTCGCTATCAAAGCAAAATGGGGGAATGTTTTCCTCTTGCAGAAAAGGAAGCCACATTATGTTATTAACAGGAAATACCGTGTACGCAGCTTGCCGCAGCTTTTGGTAAGCAGACACCTGCTGCCCACTTGTCTGGGGCCCCTCTCTGCCCCTCACAGAGTAACCCACCTCCCGCCATCTCCGCTACCACAAGCAGCAGAAGCTACAACAGCAGACAGATCAGTATCATCAACATGAAGAGAAATGTTCCTATGTGTCATGCCTGGCTGAGGCAAATCAGCAAACTGATATCTTTCCCAGGTGCATACTGTGTTCCCTGAACACATAGGCTTCTGGAGAAGCAGGCCAGAACAGTGGCCTGAACTGGCCCAGTATTCTCTCTCTGTTCCATCTTGTCCAGCATCCAGCGTCATCTCAGAGAAGGTTTTCAGGGCAGCAGGGGGTGCTGTGACACCTAAACAGATGAAGTTATCCTCTGCCAGTGTCAACAACATTTTGTCAAAGTGAACAAGGCATGGATCTGTGAAGATTTTAACAATCTTACGGCTGCTGCTGTCTGCCTGCCTATATTACTGTTCTGTACTATAAAGCTGCTGCAGCTATCATGCCACTATGTTGTCTGCCTAGCTACCATCATGTTTCGTACTGTATTGCTGCTGGTGTATTGCAGCTGCTTTTTCCTGCTGCTATTCCCCTTCTACCACTTCCATTAGGCCATTACCATTATCGCTACACAGTCACCACTACTACTACTACTACTACTACCACCACACACATCTACTGCTTTGTTTATTCTATTAATGTGCTGCTAATGCTTCCGCTACTATTGCGGTCACATGGCACTATTACTCTACCCTTTCCACATCCACGCTGTACTGCTGCTGCCTCCAATTAAAAGGAAAACAAATCTTAGGCTTGTTTAGAACAAGCCATTGTTTCTTCTAACAGCTAACACTTATGCATGCACACATACAGGCAGACATTCTGTCTCTGTTAAACCATAATTTTTGGACACTTGTGCAGAACGAGCCACTCTCCTTTTGACATTAATGTGTGTATGTATGTATAAATAGGGGCAGAAATCTACCCCTGTTGATACATAATTTTCATGACAAGTGAAGCAACATAGATTCATGACAAATTGATTCTGGTATAAATCAAATTCTTTTTAATTTGGAGGAATCGGACATGAAATGAATTTAAAGAAATTTGACCTAATCCTTAGGTCACAGTATACAGCGGGACCTGGAAGGTGCGGTGAATCCTGGATGTGCGGAGCCGTCCGAAGAAAGTGAGGTGATTTTTTAATATTTTTTTTTAAACATCTGATCTAAGGTCTGAAGGGGTTGGGGGTTTGATCTGAGGCTGAGTGGGGCTGGGGAGTCCAATTAGAGAATGATAGGATCTGAATGGGGGTCTGATATGAGTCTGATGTTGGCTGAGGAGGTCTGATAGGGGCTGATATGAGGCTGATAGGGGCTGGTGGGGTCCAATCTGAGACTTAGTGGCCCTTGGGGGGGGGGTCTGATCTGAGGCTAATAGGGTCTGATAGGGATTCTGTAGGTCTTATGAGAGTCTGAGGCTGATTGTGGCTGTGAGGCCTAAACTGAGGCTGATTGGGGCCGGGGGTGGTCCTATCTGAGGTTGATTGGGGGTCTGATCTGAGTCTGATGGGGGCTGGGACATCTGATGGGCTTTGATGTGAGGCTAATGAAGGCTGGAGGGTCTGATCTCAGGCTGATGGAGAATGGGGGGCAGTCTGATGGGAGGCTGATCTCAGGCTAATAGAGGCTGGGGAGTCTCATGAGAGGCTGATAGAGGTTGGGGGGGTCCGATTAGAGGGTGATGGAGGTTGAGAGGTCTGACTGAGGCTGATGGAGCTTGGGGTCTGACTTTGGGGTGTGAATAGAGATATAATGAAGAATGGGGGTTTGATTTGGGCATATGCTCTGAGGTCTAATAGAAAATATTTTTTTCAAATTCTAGGCGTGTCTTACAGTGTGTCTTATAGTCCGAAAAATATGGTATAGTAAGGGAATACAAATAGTATAAAGTGTGTGTGTGTGTTGTGGGGATCCGCTCTGGTAGGCAGTGGTAGTGAGTGCAGTATAGAGGCAACACAGAATGGTCTTGGTGTAAAACACGATGCTTTGTTTATTCACAAGGTGCATATTTGTGAAAGACGGTGCAGTTCACAGGGAGGGTGCTCACACACAACAGCAAAATAATAATTCAAACACAGCAAGTCCCTGCTGCCGGCTACTTGAGGCCTCTTTCAGTCACATAAAGCAAAGTCTATTTAAAGCCAGGAGTAATGTCACCTTTTTCTCCTTGGTGAAGTAAGTCCATGGGTCCTGCTTCTAGCCACAGGACACGGATCCCTCCTGGTTTCAGCTGCAGGATCCTGCACAGTCCTCCACAGGCCTCAGCACACAGCCCAGCTCACCTCCACTTCTCACTCTCACAGCCAGAGAACACAGAAGCTTCACATTGCACACCACACCCTTGTTGCTGGTCAGGTTTTAACCCTTCCCTGCAAAACCTGGCCTGGACCGTGGGGTGACAGGCACCCGCCCGCATATCTGCCTGCTCCCAATAAGAGCCGGCCCGGATCCGCTGTGTTAACAGCATAACCGCTGCAATATGCACTTTTCTGGCTCTTACTCCACCGGTGCCAGGACCCCGGGTGGCACGTACCTGCCGTCTACTACCACCCCAGGTACTCTCCTACAGTGTATATATATATACAGTACAGACCAAAAGTTTGGACACACCTTCTCATTCAAAGAGTTTTCTTTATTTTCATGACTATGAAAATTGTAGATTCACACTGAAGGCATATAAACTATGAATTAACACATGTGGAATTATATACATAACAAAAAAGTGTGAAACAACTGAAAATATGTCATATTCTAGGTTTTTCAAAGTAGCCACCTTTTGCTTTGATTACTGCTTTGCGCGCTCTTGGCATTCTCTTGATGAGCTTCAAGAGGTAGTCACCTGAAATGGTTTTCACTTCACAGGTGTGCCCTGTCAGGTTTAATAAGTGGGATTTCTTGCCTTATAAATGGGGTTGGGACCATCAGTTGCGTTGTGGAGAAGTCAGGTGGATACACAGCTGATAGTCCTACTGAATAGACTGTTAGAATTTGTATTATGGCAAGAAAAAGCAGCTAAGTAAAGAAAAACGAGTGGCCATCATTACTTTGAGAAATGAAGGTCAGTCAGTCCGAAAGATTGGGAAAACTTTGAAAGTGTCCCCATGTGCAGTCACAAAAACCATCAAGCGCTACAAAGAAACTGGCGCACATGGAAAGGAAGACCAAGAGTCACCTCTGCTGCGGAGGATAAGTTCATCCGAGTCACCAGCCTCAGAAATCGCAGGTTAACAGCAGCTCAGATTAGAGACCAGGTCAATGCCACACAGAGTTCTAGCAGCAGACACATCTCTAGAACAACTGTTAAGAGGAGACTGTGTGAATCAGGCCTTCATGGTAGAATATCTGCTAGGAAACCACTGTTAAGGACAGGCAACAAGCAGAAGAGACTTGTTTGGGCGAAAGAACACAAGGAATGGACATTAGACCAGTGTAAATCTGTGCTTTGGTCTGATGAGTCCAAATTTGAGATCTTTGGTTCCAACCACCGTGTCTTTGTGCAACGCAGAAAAGGTGAACGGATGGACTCTACATGCCTGGTTCCCACCGTGAAGCATAGAGGAGGAGGTGTGATGGTGTGGGGGTGCTTTGCTGGTGACACTGTTGGGGATTTATTCAAAATTGAAGGCATACTGAACCAGCATGGCTACCACAGCATCTTGCAGCGGCATGCTATTCCATCCGGTTTGCGTTTAGTTGGACCATCATTTATTTTTCAACAGGACAATGACCCCAAACACACCTACAGGCTGTGTAAGGGCTATTTGACCATGAAGGAGAGTGATGGGGTGCTGCACCAGATGACCTGGCCTCCACAGTCACTGGACCTGAACCCAATCGAGATGGTTTGGGGTGAGCTGGACCGCAGAGTGAAGGCAAAAGGGCCAACAAGTGCTAAGCATCTCTGGGAACTCCTTCAAGACTGTTGGAAGACCATTTCAGGTGACTACCTCTTGAAGCTCATCAAGAGAATGCTAAGAGTGAGCAAAGCAGTAATCAAATCAAAAGATGGCTACTTTGAAGAACCTAGAATATGACATATTTTCAGTTGTTTCACACTTTTTTGTTATGTATATAATTCCATATGTGTTAATTCATAGTTTTGATGCCTTCAGTGTGAATCTACAATTTTCATAGTCATGAAAATAAAGAAAACTCTTTGAATGAGAAGGTGTGTCCAAACTTTTGGTCTGTACTGCATATATATATATATATATATATATATAGTGGAAAAATCAACCGGCAGCACCACAATTGAGACAAAGGCGGGTGCAAGGTCCGAGTACGGCAATTTGAGCTTACCCACTGTTAAACAAATGAAAAAATCGGACAGCACTCCAGACGGTTTCTTCGGTAAAGCAAGTAAAATTTAATCACCCATGTAGTGGCAGCAAAAAAAAGCAACGTTTCGGCTCTACATGAGCCTTTCTCAAGCAATGACATAAAGTGCAGAGCAAACATATATCAGTGAACCAATTAAATTAATTATACAATTGTGTAATCAATACTTAATAGATAACAGTATAAAAAGTTATAAACAGTATTACAAAATGAACATCATGGCAGTCATTATTAAAGTGACAAGTGCTAACAGTGTATGAAGTGCATAATAAAGCTGGCAATCATATGTTACAGTCTAAAAACCATAAGTATTGACAGCTGTTCATGATTAATCCATAATTATTCATACAACATTGATTGTGCACAGGGGTGTGTTAATGAAAAGATACCTAGAAAAGTGATGTAGCCCACATATACTATCACGCCGTTCAGCGCGTCTCCTCGGTGTCGGTGCGCATGTCCCAGTCGCATATGTTACGTCAGAGCGGCACCATGTCAGCTGGAGATGTCGCTCTGAAGTGGCGTCAGAGGCGCATAGCAGTAGCTTACACCGCGTCATGTGTTCCGCCACCAGCGTGAGGGGGCGCATGCGCAGGGCCATCTTATTGTCTCTAGCCACCATGTTACTTCAGGGAATATGGCCAGTCTCTATCTTATTTACTATATTTAATGCTGGCCATTCACTGAGTTTCATAATTGGTCACAGTGGATACATTCCACCTAAACGCAGCCAAGGGGAGGGTCCCCACTTTTCCAAGATCCGGAACCAACCTCTATGTATGACCGCGATGCCGATAGCACGCTAATGCGATCAGCACCATCGGTCACAAACTTGCTGCGCCGCGTGACCTAGAGGGCTCTCCTCCAGTGATAACTCAGAGCAAAAAAAGGGTTAACATTTAGGCAATCAGCACTCTATATGCGCATTACAAATTATTCCTTTTAATATGCAATCGGGACAAACAGCACCACTCCACAAGGACAAAATTAAAAGCTTGTGCAAACAAACAAATACTTAGTGGGCTCCTCATCCACCTTCTAGGCTCATCATTGTTATTTCGTGTCTTCCCCCGAAATTCCAGTGCATCTGAAATGATATACAGTATTAGTGATACAGGTGACTCCCAAAATTTATAATAACCTTGTTTTACACATTTCTATTATATTTTTATTGTTGGTTTTTATAAAGTTTACATTTTTTATAGAATATTTTTGTCAATAAACATGTCCTTAGCAGGAGGAAATATTTGTGTACATCTATGGTAGCATACCTGAGGGCACCCTTCCCACCTCAAACTCCCCCTCCATACCTGTAATCGATATTCAGGCCATTAGGTTGTAAACTATTTAACGTTCGAATCCAAAACAATTCTCTCTTTTTGAGTAACGATATACGATCACCACCCCTGCGAGGCATTGATACTTGGTCAATGATCCAGCATCTCAAGTCCTTTTCATTGTGTTTTTTAAGTGAAAAATGCCTTGGCACCGGAAGATCAGTACGACCCTTCCTGATAGTAAACCTATGGTTGTTGAGTCTGGTTTTTAAATCGGTGGAGGTTTCACCTACATACAATACCTGGCAAGGGCAGGAAAGTGCTGTCCGATTTTTTCATTTATATATATATATATATATATATATATATATATATATACAGGGAGTGCAGAATTATTAGGCAAGTTGTATTTTTGAGGATTAATTTTATTATTGAACAACAACCATGTTCTCAATGAACCCAAAAAACTCATTAATATCAAAGCTGAATATTTTTGGAAGTAGTTTTTAGTTTGTTTTTTCAGTTTTAGCTATTTTAGGGGGATATCTGTGTGTGCAGGTGACTATTACTGTACATAATTATTAGGCAACTTAACAAAAAACAAATATATACCCATTTCAATTATTTATTTTTACCAGTGAAACCAATATAACATCTCAACATTCACAAATATACATTTCTGACATTCAAAAACAAAACAAAAACAATTCAGTGACCAATATAGCCACCTTTCTTTGCAAGGACACTCAAAAGCCTGCCATCCATGGATTCTGTCAGTGTTTTGATATGTTCACCATCAACATTGCGTGCAGCAGCAACCACAGCCTCCAAGACACTGTTCAGAGAGGTGTACTGTTTTCCCTCCTTGTAAATCTCACATTTGAACCACAGGTTCTCAATGGGGTTCAGATCAGGTGAACAAGGAGGCCATGTCATTAGATTTTCTTCTTTTATACCCTTTCTTGCCAGCCACGTTGTGGAGTACTTGGATGCGTGTGATGGAGCATTGTCCTGCATGAAAATCATGTTTTTCTTACCTTGCAGACTTCTTCCTGTACCACTGCTTGAAGAAGGTGTCTTCCAGAAACTGGCAGTAGGACTGGGAGTTGAGCTTGACTCCATCCTCAACCCAAAAAGGCCCCACAAGCTCATCTTTGATGATACCAGCCCAAACCAGTACTCCACCTCCACCTTGCTAGCGTCTGAGTCGGACTGGAGCTCTCTGCCCTTTACCAATCCAGCCATCTGGCCCATCAAGACTCACTCTCATTTCATCAGTCCATAAACCTTAGAAAAATCAGTCTTGAGATATTTCTTGGCCCAGTCTTGACGTTTCAGCTTGTGTGTCTTGTTCAGTGGTGGTCGTCTTTCAGCCTTTCTTACCTTGGCCATGTCTCTGAGTATTGCACACCTTGTGCTTTTGGGCACTCCAGTGATGTTGCAGCTCTGAAATATGGCCAAACTGGTGGCAAGTGGCATCTTGGCAGCTGCACGCTTGACTTTTCTCAGTTCATGGGCAGTTATTTTGCGCCTTGGTTTTTCCACACGCTTCTTGCGACCCTGTTGACTATTTTGAATGAAACGCTTGATTGTTCGATGATCACGCTTCAGAAGCTTTGCAATTTTAAGAGTGCTGCATCCCTCTGCAAGATATCTCACTATTTTTGACTTTTCTGAGCCTGTCAAGTCCTTCTTTTGACCCATTTTGCCAAAGGAAAGGAAGTTGCCTAATAATTATGCACACCTGATATAGGGTGTTGATGTCATTAGACCACACCCCTTCTCATTACAGAGATGCACATCACCTAATATGCTTAATTGGTAGTAGGCTTTCGAGCCTATACAGCTTGGAGTAAGACAACATGCATAAAGAGGATGATGTGGTCAAAATACTCATTTGCCTAATAATTCTGCACGTAGTGTATATATATATATATATATATATATAATGCGGGTTGTGAGGATTGTAGAATTATTGTTTAATGTCAGCCATGATCTCATTTCAGCCATCTGCCGTCAGATAGCAGAGGTAGTGAACTTCACAGGGGTTCTGGTTTCAAGGAGGCCACATGCGTACAAATTCACACCTTAACCAGCCAGCATGGAGGCCAGCTAAGCCTTCAGGAAAACCTCTCTGTAGGGGGTCTCAGCCCTTTCCCAAATCTATCATACCCCTCAGACATCATTGAACAGGCGATTCATAAGGAATTATGAATTGCCCGTCCATCACAGGCATAAACCAGATACATATTTGTGACCCTGTAGACAAACATGGCCCTGGTCGTAGGTTGGTAACAGGAGGACAGGGATGGGAGGTATACAGATATCCCCACAGAAACCTAATAATGGTACCATGTTTGGACTCTACCTGTAGCTGGAACCCAGGCGGATCTGTTGGTCACAGAACCGTCACCCAGTGACCTTCTGGTCTAAAGCTATGAGCCCTAATGGGTTTTGTGGGTCTTTGGCTGCCAGCACCAGAAGAGGAGGAGTGGACCCCTCCCAGAGGCAGGGAGGGGAGGGGCCGGCTACAGGTCAAAAGGCCCATGCAAGCCAGTGGGCGTGTCTTTTCTCTGAAGGGGGGTCATGCTGAGCATCGTGTTTGGAGGTACCTTTAAAACTGCTGACAGCACTGCCTCCCATGTGACGACAGCTAAGGATTACAGGAACCATTATTCATCAACCCAAAGGACTCATCCATTTGGTTAACTGACTTTTTGCTCTGTTTAATCCTGTTTGTACCATACCACCTGTATTCTGCACATCGGACCACTGTATATATTCTCTGTTATATTGTGTACTGTCTAGTGAGCCCTTAAGGTGATTAAATATATAATTTAATGTTGTGCTGTCCTGTATCTCGTAGTAGACAATGTTGAATAAGCCACGGCACTCCAGAGGGATTCCAATCAATTTCTTTATTACACCTTGTGTAGCAACGTTTCAACCTAATGGTCTTTGTCAAGCTCCCATTACACAAATGACACAGTGAACATTAAATACAGTCCCTTGGCTCCGCATTGGTTGCTGCTGAGCCCTACCCATTAACCCCCTCATTACTTCTTACAGACATTTACATATTACATATTGCCCACTCCATGATCCCTAATAATATACTTTCATCCTTTGCTCCCTTACTTTACCATGCTGCAGGAGACGCCGTCCCATCCTCCTCACTACTGGTGCATATCGATGTTCTCACATTACAACACGAGGCTTCCGCGTCTCTGTGTATAATCTGCGCATGCGCGAAAATTCTGCGCATGCGCGAAAATTCTTCCGCCCTTTTCTGCGCATTTCCATCAGATCATGCCCCACTTCCTGATCATGTGATCTCGTCGCTCCAATGGTGCGCTATCACAAGATCATACTCCGTTCCATTCAAACTCTAATCTAAATGCCATCAGATGCCAAAGATCCATGTTACTGTATATTTTTAACATAGTCATATAAGATTATTAATGAGACCCCCAATTACACGGTGCGGGCTGTCTGGTACCCACCACACTCTAATCGACATTCAGTCTGGACATTACTTATGCCATTCTAATTCTTTACTTATCTTATGGAGGCTGCCACTATCTGGACCACCAATACATTTATTTGATTTCTATTATTTTACCCTATCTTCAGAGTGACTATCATGGTGTTTCAGAGGCTGTACACGTAGGTTTGCCACCATTCATTCAGTGACTGGTGTATAGGGTAAGCGTTCATGGGGTGATTAACCCTCAGTACGCCAGCCCATCCAGTCTCATACTATCATTCATTCTATATGGGAGTTTCAGCGGGGGACTGTAGGGCTACCCCCCATTTGAGGAGCCGTCCACATTCCCTCACATTCTCCCTAAAAGATTTTTTTATGGCAAAAACCTTTTCTTTCTAGATTTACCTCCAGTACCATTTCACTCGATTATTTATTAGAAAGGAGTTCTCAAACTATGTGAAATATCACACAAGTGGACCCTTTTAGTAGCAGTCTCCATATACTATAGATTTTACTCAAAGGTTATATCATATATGGTGCAAACCTTGACAGCCCCACATCGTCATAAGAGGGTCTATAGGACTAGTTCCCCTTTTAGCCTATCAGTCATGGGTCCTTCACACACAAGGGCATCGTGAAGATAAGAAGACGGTTCTCCCACAGCATGTATGTCCAAGCAAAATCTAAGACAAAAGGAAAACAGAGGATTTCTTTAGATAAACTATCATCATAAAAATGGAGATATGGGCACACACAGGAGTTTAGATATATTCATATATACATATGTATTAAAAGTTGGCTTCTTAGCCTGGTATTTGAAACACATTTACACACAACCCGATCGGGAGTCAGAAGAGGGAACCCACCTTAAATTCCCTATTAAGGCCCTTAGGCTCCAATGTCTCCAACTCATGGATCCATCTTAACTCTTTTCGTTTTAGCAGCTTCTCCCTATCTCCACCTCTCCTTAAAGTCGGGACATTATCAATAATCCTAAATCTCAATTGAGAGACATTATGCCTATATTTCCAAAAGTGTTCAGGCACTGGTAATTCTGCTTCATCATCACTTCCTTGATTTTGCTGATTTCTTTCTTTTTCTTTTTTAGCTAAAAGCTTAAGTATCGTGTACCGATGTTGGTTAATTCTGTTTTTACAGGGCTGTGTCGTCTCTCCTATATATAGAAGACCACACGGGCATTGCAGGCTATAAATAGCAAAATCTGTATTGCATGTATAGTGCCCTTTAATATCATATTTCTTCCCCGTTTGAGGGTGGCAGAAGGAGTCACCCTTGATTAGGCTGCCGCAATTGCAGCAACCTAAGCAAGGGTAACAACCCCTTCTACCAGCCTCCTTTTTCTTGATTTTAACATCAGCTGATGTCAGGCTATCCTTGAGATTTCTGGGCCTCTTATATGACATCAGTGGAGGGGATTGAAATTCAATGACCTTAGGAAATGACTGCGTCAGTATATGCCAGTTATGTCTCAGTATACCTGAGATGCGATTGCTCATTTTACTATAGGTGGATACAAATGGGATCCTATTTATTTTTGGCTCTTCCTTTTTTATTATGTTGGTTAGTAGTTGCTGTCGGTTACTGTTCCTGGCTTTTTCTAAGTGTCAATCTATCAATTTTTTGGGGTATTTCCTATCCCTAAATCTTTGTCCCATTTTTTTCAATCTATCATCTACTAAACTCTCTTCTGACACTATTCTTCTTGCTCGTAAGAACTGGCTAAACGGTAAAGATTCTACTGACTTCCTAGGATGAGCACTATCATAGCATAACATGCTATTCCTGTCCGTTGGCTTAATAAAGAGATCGGTTTCCAATTTACCATCTCTTACATAAACCAACGTATCCAGGAATTGTAATGATTCCGCCGAGTACACCTTTGTAAATCTCAATTGGTCGTGAATTTGATTAATACAATCGTGAAATTCCTGTAACTTTTCTTCCGTACCATTCCATATAAGGAAAATATCGTCTATATACCGCATCCACCCCCTCACATTACTGTAGAGGGTGGATGGGTATATAGACGTTTCCTCTATTTTTGACATGTATATATTCGCATATGTCGGGGCCACGTTGGACCCCATCGCGGTGCCCCGACATTGCTCATAAAACATATCATCAAACAAAAAATAATTATGATACAGTAGAATTTCAAGTAGGGAGATTAAAAATGATTTGGTGTCAGACCCATAATCTGACCTCTCTAGGGCCCATTTAACTGCCTCCAATCCCAGTTCATGATCGATACTGGTGTAGAGGCTGGTTACATCGAATGAAACCAGAAAGTCTCCCTCTTGAAATTCCAGTGCATCAATTTTTAACAGAAAATCCGTAGTATCCTTCACGTAGGATTTGGCTTCCATTGCATAACATCTTAAGATTTTATCTAAAAAAGTTGCAGCATTGGAGAAGACTGACCCCATGCCGGACACAATGGGGCGTCCTGGCGGGTCTTTCAACCCTTTGTGTATCTTAGGGAGGACATATAAGAGAGGAGTCACCGGGTTCTGTGGCACGAGATAAGTATGCAAATTGGTATCGATTAGGTCATTCGCAAAAGCACTATCTGCCAATAGCCTGATCTTGCGTATAATGATCCATTTTGGATCACTATTTAGAGGTTTGTATACCTCTTTGTCATTAACTTGTCTCATCACCTCCATTTTATACTTATCCGTGTCCATCACCACGGTGGCTCCTCCCTTATCCGCCCTTTTAATTGTAATTTCCCTCCTATTTTTTAGGGATTTTAATGCTGCTTTCTCTCCCCTTGTCAGATTGGTGACATTTGGATATACCTTTGATCTCTTTAGTTTTTCTATCTCCAGTCTGACAAGGGGGACAAAGGTCTCAATAGCTTTATTATATACAGGCGGTTGAAAGTCGCTTTTAAGGAAAAGGCCCACACTCTTCAACGACAGGACCTCCTTCTGTATTTCTTTATCACCTGTAGGCGCCATTTCACTGAAGTGCACCCTCAGTTTGATACGCCTGAAGAAATTATGCAGGTCCATTTCAACTTGGAACCAGTCAATCTCAATCTCTGGACTGAAAGTTAGTCCCCTATTCAAAAGCAACATTTCATCTCTAGATAGTTCACAAGAGGAAATATTTACCACTAGAGTATTATCAACTTCTTCATTCATTTCCTGGTGAATCTGGAGCCCGTCGGTGGCCTTTTCGATCGTGTGACTCTCACTCCTTCCTCTCCCTTGTCCCCGGCGCCGGCATTTTCGTCCCCCTCTCCGTGTGCTTCTCTTGTTCTTTCTCCTAAAAAAGCTTCACTCTGTTCTCCTGAAGACTCTGTATCTGTCAAGTTCCCACGATTAGGTCTTGATATTTGTGTCTTGAATTTTCTTTGAGACCTTGGATTTCTGTTCCTATTTGTTATTATTGTTTTATAGATACTTCCTTTACTATAGTCGTCTTGGTCCCTACTCCACTTTTGTCTCTTTGTTGTCTCAATATTATCTCGGTACTTCCTTAGATCTTGTTCCATCCGTTCTTTTACTGTTTGATATTCCTGTTCGGTTTGTAGAGATTGTAGTTGTCGTTCATGCTCTATTATTCTTACTTGTATTTTTAACAGTTCTTGTTGTAAAAAGTCCATATTTAATAGCATCATGTCCATGGAAAATCTATCCGCTAAAAAGGCGAATTTAGTCAGGAACTCTGGGTTGTTAGGAAACAGAATTGGTCTCAAATGCGTCCTTAGTCCTCTCGGTATGCGTTCAGCCTTATAATACTCCCTTAGTGTGGACAGGTGAAGGATTTTTTCCTTATATGGAATGGTACGGAAGAAAAGTTACAGGAATTTCACGATTGTATTAATCAAATTCACGACCAATTGAGATTTACAAAGGTGTACTCGGCGGAATCATTACAATTCCTGGATACGTTGGTTTATGTAAGAGATGGTAAATTGGAAACCGATCTCTTTATTAAGCCAACGGACAGGAATAGCATGTTATGCTATGATAGTGCTCATCCTAGGAAGTCAGTAGAATCTTTACCGTTTAGCCAGTTCTTACGAGCAAGAAGAATAGTGTCAGAAGAGAGTTTAGTAGATGATAGATTGAAAAAAATGGGACAAAGATTTAGGGATAGGAAATACCCCAAAAAATTGATAGATAGACACTTAGAAAAAGCCAGGAACAGTAACCGACAGCAACTACTAACCAACATAATAAAAAAGGAAGAGCCAAAAATAAATAGGATCCCATTTGTATCCACCTATAGTAAAATGAGCAATCGCATCTCAGGTATACTGAGACATAACTGGCATATACTGACGCAGTCATTCCTAGGGTCATTGAATTTCAATCCCCTCCACTGATGTCATATAAGAGGCCCAGAAATCTCAAGGATAGCCTGACATCAGCTGATGTTAAAATCAAGAAAAAGGAGGCTGGTAGAAGGGGTTGTTACCCTTGCTTAGGTTGCTGCAATTGCGGCAGCCTGATCAAGGGTGACGCCTTCTGCCACCCTCAAACGGGGAAGAAATATGATATTAAAGGGCACTATACATGCAATACAGATTTTGCTATTTATAGCCTACAATGCCCGTGTGGTCTTCTATATATAGGAGAGACGACACAACCCTGTAAAAACAGAATTAACCAACATCGGTACACGATACGTAAGCTATTAGCTAAAAAAGAAAAAGAAAGAAATCAGCAAAATCAAGGAAGCTGATGATGAAGCAGAATTACCAGTGCCTGAACACTTTTGGAAATATAGGCATAATGTCTCTCAATTGAGATTTAGGATTATTGATAATGTCCCGACTTTAAGGAGAGGTGGAGATAGGGAGAAGCTGCTAAAACGAAAAGAGTTAAGATGGATCCACTGAGTTGGAGACATTGGAGCCTAAGGGCCTTAATAGGGAATTTAAGGTGGGTTCCCTCTTCTGACTCCCGATCGGGTTGTGTGTAAATGTGTTTCAAATACCAGGCTAAGAAGCCAACTTTTAATACATATGTATATATGAATATATCTAAACTCCTGTGTATGCCCATATCTCCATTTTTATGATGATAGTTTATCTAAAGAAATCCTCTGTTTTCCTCTTGTCTTAGATTTTGCTTGGACTATACATGCTGTGGGAGAACCGTCTTCTTATCTTCACGATGCCCTTGTGTGTGAAGGACCCATGACTGATAGGCTAAAAGGGGAACTAGTCCTATAGACCCTCTAATGACGATGTGGGGCTGTCAAGGTTTGCACCATATATGATATAACCTTTGAGTAAAATCTATAGTATATGGAGACTGCTACTAAAAGGGTCCACTTGTGTGATATTTCACATAGTTTGAGAACTCCTTTCTAATAAATAATCAAGTGAAATGGTACTGGAGGTAAATCTAGAAAGAATAGGTTTTTGCCATAAAAAATCTTTTAGGGAGAATGTGAGGGAATGTGGACGGCTCCTCAAATGGGGGGTAGCCCTACAGTCCCCCGCTGAAACTCCCATATAGAATGAATGATAGTATGAGACTGGATGGGCTGGCGTACTGAGGGTTAATCACCCCATGAACGCTTACCCTATACACCAGTCACTGAATGAATGGTGGCAAACCTACGTGTACAGCCTCTGAAACACCATGATAGTCACTCTGAAGATAGGGTAAAATAATAGAAATCAAATAAATGTATTGGTGGTCCAGATAGTGGCAGCCTCCATAAGATAAGTAAAGAATTAGAATGGCATAATGTCCAGACTGAATGTCGATTAGAGTGTGGTGGGTACCAGACAGCCCGCACCGTGTAATTGGGGGTCTCATTAATAATCTTATATGACTATGTAAAAAAATATACAGTAACATGGATCTTTGGCATCTGATGGCATTTAGATTAGAGTTTGAATGGAACGGAGTATGATCTTGTGATAGCGCACCATTGGAGCGACGAGATCACATGATCAGGAAGTGGGGCATGATCTGATGGAAATGCGCAGAAAAGGGTGGAAGAATTTTCGCGCATGCGCAGAATTTCCGCGCATGCGCAGAATTTTCGCGCATGCGCAGATTATACACAGAGACGCGGAAGCCTCGTGTTGTAATGTGAGAACATCGATATGCACCAGTAGTGAGGAGGATGGGACGGCGTCTCCTGCAGCATGGTAAAGTAAGGGAGCAAAGGATGAAAGTATATTATTAGGGATCATGGAGTGGGCAATATGTAATATGTAAATGTCTGTAAGAAGTAATGAGGGGGTTAATGGGTAGGGCTCAGCAGCAACCAATGCGGAGCCAAGGGACTGTATTTAATGTTCACTGTGTCATTTGTGTAATGGGAGCTTGACAAAGACCATTAGGTTAAAACGTTGCTACACAAGGTGTAATAAAGAAATTGATTGGAATCCCTCTGGAGTGCCGTGGCTTATTCAACATTGTCTACTACGGAAATCCCAGGACCAGGATTTAATGCTACAGGCACCACCACGTATTGGATCTGCTATAATAATAGTGAGTAGTGCTGGCCTATTTTTCTATTTGTGCTAATGAAGGTCTGAGGACATGCACGCTCACCTAGCATAGCCCTTTTATATCTATGCTGGAGACCGTGGGAGGAGAAAAATGGATACACCAAAAAGTGTACTCTATACCAGTGAACAGATTTCGCACATTCTGAGCGGGAGTGATGATGAGGGAGCATTCCTGAACAAACCCACAGTGGATCTGATTAAACGTAAATATGAAATGGAAAAAAAACAGCTTATTAATACCGAACTTCACCTGTCCACACTAAGGGAGTATTATAAGGCTGAACGCATACCGAGAGGACTAAGGACGCATTTGAGACCAATTCTGTTTCCTAACAACCCAGAGTTCCTGACTAAATTCGCCTTTTTAGCGGATAGATTTTCCATGGACATGATGCTATTAAATATGGACTTTTTACAACAAGAACTGTTAAAAATACAAGTAAGAATAATAGAGCATGAACGACAACTACAATCTCTACAAACCGAACAGGAATATCAAACAGTAAAAGAACGGATGGAACAAGATCTAAGGAAGTACCGAGATAATATTGAGACAACAAAGAGACAAAAGTGGAGTAGGGACCAAGACGACTATAGTAAAGGAAGTATCTATAAAACAATAATAACAAATAGGAACAGAAATCCAAGGTCTCAAAGAAAATTCAAGACACAAATATCAAGACCTAATCGTGGGAACTTGACAGATACAGAGTCTTCAGGAGAACAGAGTGAAGCTTTTTTAGGAGAAAGAACAAGAGAAGCACACGGAGAGGGGGACGAAAATGCCGGCGCCGGGGACAAGGGAGAGGAAGGAGTGAGAGTCACACGATCGAAAAGGCCACCGACGGGCTCCAGATTCACCAGGAAATGAATGAAGAAGTTGATAATACTCTAGTGGTAAATATTTCCTCTTGTGAACTATCTAGAGATGAAATGTTGCTTTTGAATAGGGGACTAACTTTCAGTCCAGAGATTGAGATTGACTGGTTCCAAGTTGAAATGGACCTGCATAATTTCTTCAGGCGTATCAAACTGAGGGTGCACTTCAGTGAAATGGCGCCTACAGGTGATAAAGAAATACAGAAGGAGGTCCTGTCGTTGAAGAGTGTGGGCCTTTTCCTTAAAAGCGACTTTCAACCGCCTGTATATAATAAAGCTATTGAGACCTTTGTCCCCCTTGTCAGACTGGAGATAGAAAAACTAAAGAGATCAAAGGTATATCCAAATGTCACCAATCTGACAAGGGGAGAGAAAGCAGCATTAAAATCCCTAAAAAATAGGAGGGAAATTACAATTAAAAGGGCGGATAAGGGAGGAGCCACCGTGGTGATGGACACGGATAAGTATAAAATGGAGGTGATGAGACAAGTTAATGACAAAGAGGTATACAAACCTCTAAATAGTGATCCAAAATGGATCATTATACGCAAGATCAGGCTATTGGCAGATAGTGCTTTTGCGAATGACCTAATCGATACCAATTTGCATACTTATCTCGTGCCACAGAACCCGGTGACTCCTCTCTTATATGTCCTCCCTAAGATACACAAAGGGTTGAAAGACCCGCCAGGACGCCCCATTGTGTCCGGCATGGGGTCAGTCTTCTCCAATGCTGCAACTTTTTTAGATAAAATCTTAAGATGTTATGCAATGGAAGCCAAATCCTACGTGAAGGATACTACGGATTTTCTGTTAAAAATTGATGCACTGGAATTTCAAGAGGGAGACTTTCTGGTTTCATTCGATGTAACCAGCCTCTACACCAGTATCGATCATGAACTGGGATTGGAGGCAGTTAAATGGGCCCTAGAGAGGTCAGATTATGGGTCTGACACCAAATCATTTTTAATCTCCCTACTTGAAATTCTACTGTATCATAATTATTTTTTGTTTGATGATATGTTTTATGAGCAATGTCGGGGCACCGCGATGGGGTCCAACGTGGCCCCGACATATGCGAATATATACATGTCAAAAATAGAGGAAACGTCTATATACCCATCCACCCTCTACAGTAATGTGAGGGGGTGGATGCGGTATATAGACGATATTTTCCTTATATGGAATGGTACGGAAGAAAAGTTACAGGAATTTCACGATTGTATTAATCAAATTCACGACCAATTGAGATTTACAAAGGTGTACTCGGCGGAATCATTACAATTCCTGGATACGTTGGTTTATGTAAGAGATGGTAAATTGGAAACCGATCTCTTTATTAAGCCAACGGACAGGAATAGCATGTTATGCTATGATAGTGCTCATCCTAGGAAGTCAGTAGAATCTTTACCGTTTAGCCAGTTCTTACGAGCAAGAAGAATAGTGTCAGAAGAGAGTTTAGTAGATGATAGATTGAAAAAAATGGGACAAAGATTTAGGGATAGGAAATACCCCAAAAAATTGATAGATAGACACTTAGAAAAAGCCAGGAACAGTAACCGACAGCAACTACTAACCAACATAATAAAAAAGGAAGAGCCAAAAATAAATAGGATCCCATTTGTATCCACCTATAGTAAAATGAGCAATCGCATCTCAGGTATACTGAGACATAACTGGCATATACTGACGCAGTCATTTCCTAAGGTCATTGAATTTCAATCCCCTCCACTGATGTCATATAAGAGGCCCAGAAATCTCAAGGATAGCCTGACATCAGCTGATGTTAAAATCAAGAAAAAGGAGGCTGGTAGAAGGGGTTGTTACCCTTGCTTAGGTTGCTGCAATTGCGGCAGCCTAATCAAGGGTGACTCCTTCTGCCACCCTCAAACGGGGAAGAAATATGATATTAAAGGGCACTATACATGCAATACAGATTTTGCTATTTATAGCCTGCAATGCCCGTGTGGTCTTCTATATATAGGAGAGACGACACAGCCCTGTAAAAACAGAATTAACCAACATCGGTACACGATACGTAAGCTATTAGCTAAAAAAGAAAAAGAAAGAAATCAGCAAAATCAAGGAAGTGATGATGAAGCAGAATTACCAGTGCCTGAACACTTTTGGAAATATAGGCATAATGTCTCTCAATTGAGATTTAGGATTATTGATAATGTCCCGACTTTAAGGAGAGGTGGAGATAGGGAGAAGCTGCTAAAACGAAAAGAGTTAAGATGGATCCATGAGTTGGAGACATTGGAGCCTAAGGGCCTTAATAGGGAATTTAAGGTGGGTTCCCTCTTCTGACTCCCGATCGGGTTGTGTGTAAATGTGCTCTATAATAATAGTGAGTAGTGCTGGCCTATTTTTCTATTTGTCCTGTATCTCGATCACAAATCCCCACGTCCGTGTTTCGGCATAGTTATACGCTACCACATGTTGGTTTCTCACCCTATATAATCCTGTTAGCGGACCGGGCTTATATCAAACGAGAAACTGGTGGCAGTATACCCGGGCTGAGGAAGCGCTGTGAAAATACTCTCTCAGCTTGTCAGGGTTGTGAGCGAGTGTCTCTAACCCTCTGCCTCTCTATGCCTATGTGGACAGGAGACAACTGTGCAAACTGTACTAAGCTTACCTTACCTGCTCCTCCGGGAGGGCGTAACATCACATCTTGGTAACCAGTGACTATACCGTATCTCATGAGCTCAATGTGAGGTGCGGTATTCCTTACAGGGGTGCATGAATGTGGTGGCCTGATGGGTGTAGTAGTTGGTACTCACAGTTTAGCAGAGCTCCCTAGGCCAGCGTGCAGTGATGGGAAGGAAGGCACCAGATTTATTTTGGGCACACTCTGGTGTTGAGGGATCTCCTGCCAGATGGTATAGGGTTTAAGGTGCAGGTAAGGCAGGGTCCCTGATGTTGTGATGCCAGCATCATTCAGTGCAAATGAGGTGGCAAAAGAAAGAGGAGTCTGTTTGAATAAAGAAATTGAACATTTACTGAGAATCACTTGCTTTAAGGTAGATGTACAGATTATTGCAATGCTAAGTGGTAGTTGTAATCCATTTAAAGGACATCACAAGTTAATTATATCTGTAATCCTAATCACAGGCTCTTGGTGAGGTAGTGACTCTGGTCACACTCAGGATATTGTAACTTCTGGCTGACTGTCTATCTTCCAGGTGTGGAGTATACATCAATAAACTTCTCTGTTTCACACGGCCGGTACAAACATTATATCTTGCCTTGCTGTCTTACTCAAAATTTCCAATAATCTGCCCATACTGTCCATAGAGGAATTTGGCTCCAAATACAGCTTGTACTTAAAAGGAACCTGTCACCTCCAAAACCATCCCAAGCTGCCAGCAGTACCTGACAGTAGCCAGCAGCGTGTTTCTGACGATAATTTTCTTCCTGAAGGCCGATGCGGCTAAAGCTCAGAAAACGTTCTTTTATCCCCTGCCGGCGCGCTTCTCTAGTCATGCTTGAAGTGAAGGGGGCAGCGGCCTCCTTGCTTCAAGTCAAGATAACCACGCCCCCTTCCCTGCCCCTTCGCCTGTGACTGACACTTTGCTGAACTCTCTGCATAAGCGCTGTCAGTCACAGCGAAGGGGCAGGGAAGGGGGCCCGGTTTTCTTGACTTGAAGCAAGGAGGCCGCTGCCCCCTTCACTTCAAGCATGAATAGAGAAGAGCGCCGGCAGGGATAAAAGAACGTTTTCTGAGCTTTAGCCGCACCGGCCTTCAGGAAAAAAATTATTTTCGGAAACACGCTGCTGGCTACTGTTAGGTACTGCTGGCGGCTTGGGATGGTTTTTGGAGGTGACAGGTTCCCTTTAAAGAGGACCTTTCACCACTCCTGACATGTCTGTTTTAATAGCTTCATGCATTCCTCATGTAATAACAATTCTGGAGCATCTATTCTTATGGCTCTGTGTTGTGTCATTCCTTTTTTATTCCTGCTAGAAGTTATGAATGAATTGCTATTAGCCTTCGGTAAGGGTACAGAGGGGAGGTAACCAGTTGGGGGTGTGTACCTGCACAGACTGAAAATAGCAGCACTGATTGGATAAAGTGAGTTTGTGCAGGGACACACCCCTCTACCGGTTACCTCCCCTCTGTACCCTTACTGAAAGCTAATAGCAATTCATTCATAACTTCTAGTAGAAATAATAAAGAAATGGAGCAACATAGAGTCATACGACTAAATGCTTCAGAACTGTTATTACATGGGGAACGCATGTAGCAATTAAAATAAGCATGTCAGGAGTGGTGAAAGGTCCTCTTTAACTGTAGAGTATGAACAGGAACCGTAGGCTAACTCCTGTCTCACACTGGGTGCTAGCGAAGTCTATAGACTGAGGTAACACTCTTGTCTCCACTAGTCTCTCCTTATATTCCTCAACACTATGGGTTTCTGTTATTCCTCTTTTGAAGCCTACCCTTGGTATGTGCACAACTCAGAGGGGTAGCTACTTGTCAGGTTAGTTGGCTTCTGAAGGTTTCCGTGAGTCCAGCCTTAGATTTGGTTAGCCGTCTCCCTCGTCTGACTTTTGTGTCTGAATTAGGATTAGCTTCCCTTGGTTGCAGACTAAACTTCCTCTGACTATACTTCAGTGTTCTGCTCTCATCTCCAACTCCCTACTACTTACTGCCATGCACTAGATCGTTAGTACCAGCACCACCTAGGGGTGACCGAGTGTGCCTACATGTAAGTAGTGTTGAGCGCGAATATTCAAATTGCAAATTTTTTTCTCGAATATCGCAATTTCGAGATTTCGCGAATATTTAGAATATCGTTCTATATATTTGCGAATTCGAATATTCTTATTTTTTTTTATTATTATATTTTTTTCTTTCCCACTTCTCTAAAGTTGTTCTTACCTGTCCTTTGGATTCCTGGCTTCCTGGCTGCTCCAGTCAGTGGCGTTTTCAACTTACTGCTATATTCCATATTAGCTAAATTACAATCTAATCTATATGTGTATTTTACGAAATTTCGCAAATTGCAATGCGAATAATATAACACGAAATAATCGCATGAAGATTTCAATTTAGCACTGCTATATTCCATATTCTAGCCTAATATGGAATATAGCTGTGCTAAGTTAGCACTGCTATATTCCATACTAGGCTAGAATATGGAATATAGCAGTGCTAAATTGAAATCTTCATGCGATTATTTCGTGTTATATTACTCGCATCGCAATTTTGACTTTTGCAAATGTTCTTAATATTGCTCTAACTTCGTCTTTTAGAATATTACGAATATTCTAAAAGACGAAGTTAGAGCAATATTACGAAATTTCGTAAAATACACATATAGATTGTAATTTAGCTTATATAGTGCTATAATCCCTTTTTTTTTCCTCTAATTTTTTTTGCCTCTTCTGAACTTAAATTTTGTAAAATATGTACACTATTAAAAAATATTACTATAGCAGTATATTAGCTTAAATACAATCTATGTGTATTTTACGAAATTTCGTAATATTGCTCTAACTTTGTCTTTTAGAAATTTCGTAATATTGCTCTAACTTCGTCTTTTAGAATATTCGTAATATTCTAAAAGACGAAGTTAGAACAATATTAAGAACATTTGCAAAAGCCGAAATTGCGATGCGAGTAATATAATACGAAATAATCGCATGAAGATTTCAACTTAGCACTGCTATATTCCATATTCTAGCCTAGTATGGAATATAGCAGTGCTAACTTAGCACAGCTATATTCCATATTAGGCTAGAAAATACAATCTATGTGTATTTTACGAAATTTCGTACAATCTATGTGTATTTTACGAAATTTCGTAATATTGCTCTAACTTCGTCTTTTAGAATATTCGTAATATTCTAAAAGACGAAGTTAGAGCAATATTAAGAACATTTGCAAAAGCCGAAATTGCGATGCGAGTATTATAATACGAAATAATCGCATGAAGATTTCAACTTAGCACTGCTATATTCCATATTCTAGCCTAGTATGGAATATAGCAGTGTTAACTTAGCACAGCTATATTCCATATTAGGCTAGAATATGGAATATAGCAGTGCTAAGTTGAAATCTTCATGCAATTATTTCGTATTATATTACTCGCATCGCAATTTCGGCTTTTGCAAATGTTCTTAATATTGCTCTAACTTCGTCTTTTAGAATATTACGAATATTCTAAAAGACGAAGTTAGAGCAATATTACGAAATTTCGTAAAATACACATAGATTGTATTTAAGCTAATATACTGCTATAGTAATATTTTTTAATAGTGTACATATTTTACAAAACTTAAGTTCAGAAGAGGCAAAAAAAATTAGAGGCAAAAAAAGGGATTATAGCACTATATTAGCTAAATTACAATCTATATGTGCATTTTACGAAATTTTGTAATATTGCTCTAACTTCGTCTTTTAGAATATTCGTAATATTCTAAGAGACGAAGTTAGAGCAAATCACGAAATTTCGTAAAATACACATATTAGCCTAGCCATAGTCAATTAGCATAGGAACGTTGCCTTATACTATCAAGATAAATAATCGCAATACGCGAAGAAAAAAAATTCGTATATTATTCGCGATAATTGGAATAATTACGAATATTCGATTTCGACGAATATAACACGAATATTCATTCGAATATTCGCGAAATATCGCGAAATCGAATATGGCACCTCCCGCTCATCACTACATGTAAGGTGTAAACAGTCTGTTAGAAGGAATTACAGCAATATACATACATATTATAAAATTACAATCAGCAAATACCCTGAATACATGGCCCCACTATTAGTACGGAGTGGAACACTGTATATAGTATTTATTTATATTTTTATATATACTTATACATTATGCATTCTCTTATATGTTGTTGTTTTTTCTTAAAAATAAAGTAACAAAATTTCATCACAGCAGACTATTTCCATTTTGTTGCAATCGCTTTTACTACACCCACATATTTTGTATGGTAGATTATTTTCTACTTTATGAAACAATTATTGTGGCTTCCTTAGAGCCGTATCTTACAATGAAGAGATTATGGCACTTATAAAAAACATTCAAATCTTTCCATTTTTCTTTTTTCAAGCCCTTATTTTCCCCCTTTTTTTTGTATATATTATAGATACTTTTCACTGGCTCAATACTGAATCCTCTGCAGAAAAATATCATATGTGACAGATGGTTTAAATTTTAGTAGTAGGCCTTTTTCGAGCTACAGATCTAACACACCTCAGAGACAAGATTTTACCATCTTCAAAACAATCTTCCTTGGCTTACGTTGAAGCCTGGAACAGTTCATGCAGCACAAAAAAATGGATCTGTCATCTCTAGGTCATTCTACTATCAGATGGGTCATTAAAGGGGTATTTCCTTGTCAGGACAAAGAATCTTTTTCACACATAGAGAACGGGCTGTTTAAAGAAGCAAAGAGAGGTGGAGAGATCAACTATTGCAAGCAAACTTTGTTCAACTTGTTTTGGTAAGTATTGCTTGTCTGTTTCTCTTCTTGATGTTTTGATGTGAAGGCAATGCCGGGAGCATGAGCCTGGATCTATCGGTTTATATCAATCCAAAAAAGTACAATAAAAAAATATGTTGAATAATGACAAACAATATGAGAGTGCCAAGTAGGCATCAGAGGACAAAGCTTCAAAAAAAATCGTCAGTTGAGCTCCGCTACAAAACATATCTGTTGGACCAGCCTGATCAAGCATTCAGTACTCATTTCAGAGACTAGGAGAAGCATATTCAGAGTTGATACCATGATTTAATTTAAAGGTGTTTTCGCTTTGCACAGTCCATCAATTTTAGAAGAGTCCTTCGACAGTGAACAGGTCAAAGTACCAACTTGGATGCCCAGCAATTAGCTGGAACCTGACAGTAGGTTTTTAATTTCCCCGCAGCACCCCCACAGGAAAAATTGAGTATTAAACAGTGATTATTTCAATCAATGGGTTAAGTAGTTGTGAAGCTCCCAATCTTGGGAGCTTTTGACTGCTGTGCAGGTGCAGCAAGGGTCTGGGGCAGGGATAGGCTCTCTGGCTGAGCATGGTGAACCTCCCACTTACTTTTGCCTGGTGCTCAGCCAGAGTGGAATCCGTCTGCCTACCTACCCCTGTATTTGGGTCTTCTCTGTGCTTTATTCCATTGGTTGTTAATAAGTTTTTATAGATAGTAACAGCTGGCGATGTGAGGATCTTGTCATGGAGGATTTCCTGAAAACCCACTTCTTCAGAAAAGCTTACCACCTGTCACGAGGGTGTCAAGAGCCACGTCTGACTCCGTTATACCCGGGGTCAGGAAGTCACAGCGGGTGGCTGTGCGCTCTATGTCTAAAGATCACACTGTTTCTTAATGATAGTTTTCTGTGTTTGCCTTACTATCCTTTTTGTCTCACTCAGGGATCCGTAGCTTCTCCTCCTCAGCTGTTTCTTGTCTGTCACTCCCAACCTCCTTATATTCCCCTCTCCCACTTCTCTGGTTGCCAGATATAGAGCTTCCTGCCTGGACTTCTATACTGACCCACCGGAGCTGTGAATCCTGGTTGTTGTTCCAGAGTGTTACCCTCCGGATCCCTGTTGAGCTTTTTGTTGTCTTCTGTTGTCGCCCACCTGGGATTATATGTTGTCTGTATTGTCTGTCCTCCCCTTGGTGTTTTCCTTTAGAGTTAGTGGTGCGGACTAGTGTTCCCACCGCCCTATTCACTATCTAGGGCTCATCTTAGGGAAAGCCAGGGTTTTAGGCTTGCGATCGGCGTACGGGTAAGGAACCCGTCTAGGGACGTCAGGGCAGTCAGGTGCCAGCTGCAAGGTGAGTCAGGGGTCACCACCTTTCCCTCTCCCTTGGACAGAGCCTTCCCTTTTCCCTCCCTTTGTGTCACGTATGTGATCGACACGCTGGTCGTTATACCACCTGCAATGATCAAGCTGCCGCCCAGAGCCATATAAGCCATGTTTACCCTCATCTACTGTGTTCTTCTTCCTTCACTTGTAGATTGTAACCTTATGCGGGCAGGGTCTCTATCACAGCTCAGTAGGCAGTTGAAGGATTAAACTGAGCATGTGCAGCCATCTCAGTGAGCTGGACAAAGAAATAAGAAAAAAATACTAACAGCAGGTGGCACTATACAGATACATTTTATTGAATAACTCAGAGGCTATGCTAAATATTTATTACATGCAAGTATAAAAGTATTCAGATCCAGGTGCTGGTTTGAAAACTATAGACTACATACATATCACCTTTAAGGTGATGGTGGCAGTACAGTATCAGTAATCCATGTGACAGGTTCAGAATCTGTTTGGCAGGTATTCTCTCATGGAAGAAATGCTCACAGAAGCACCATTTGGCAGTTCATGAAAAATGGCTGCTTTCTTCCCCAAAAAAAAATACAGTGCCACCCCTGTCCACCCCCTGTCCACAGGTTGACCTAAAACAGATGTGGCGCTGTTTCTGGAGTAAAGTAGCCATGCTTTTCTAATCCTGTATAATCTCTACAATGCTTCGCTCTTCTCTTGCAGAGATTGCCATTTCAAATTCTGTGTTCTTGTTTTATAGAATTCGAAACGCTCAGCTAAGCTTACGTTTTTGACTTTCGTTTTGTTGTCAATTCTGTGTACATTATGCAAATGTGAAGGTGAACCCTTCTCGGTGACCAATATGCCAAATATGAAAACTAAATGAGAAATGCTTGCTACCTAATGATATAATTCTGATTAGTTTTGCTTTAAATAGCTTGTAATTTCTTAATGACTCCACTTTAATTTATTGTGACAGGTGCACTTTAAATGTGCAAATTCCACTTATCCTCCTTAGCAATTATAATTTAATTAGGAGAAAGAAAACAGAAAACACTGACTCATTTGTCAGAGGAGCTAAAATAGACAGTAGGATTATAGTATACTGTATATACAGATGTGAGCTTTCTTAACTTTCCTTTTGGCTTGACATATTTTCTCCCAAGATGAGTGGTGCAACATTGTAAGGAAGCAGAGGTGAGGAAGAGCACAGTGTCACCATGCAGCACCACAGCCAGCAAACTCTAAATCTGCTACCTATCTACCTTCACCGCTCCAGTAAGTAGATCTAAGGCTACCCCTAAATAGTTCCCAGAGCCTACTGCAAGGCAGCTTGGTCTTGGCTGCTAGAGAACCAGGCTTCCCTGTGAACTAAAGCAGCAGAAAACTTGTGAGAGCTCACAGGGTACAAGGCTATCAGATGCCAAAGAAGTAGCTGGAGAGTAAAACAAACTAGAGTCTGAGCCAGAAAAGTAGAAGAACAGCAAACATGGGGTTAAACTGGAAACAAGCTGAGGAGACAAAGTCAGGAGAAACAGTTAAAGCCTGAACAGTGGACAGGGGACTAATCCAGAATCTAACCAAGGTCACTGGAAGATCTAACATAAAGGCAGCGCTGCCCTGAGCACCCAGAATAAACAGGAGCCAGGACAAAATCACAAGCAGAGACAGCAGTGAGTGTTTCACTTACATCCCCCACCTAGTTCTGAGATTGAACCGATTGGCTTGGCGTTCAGACTCACAGATACAGTACAGACCAAAAGTTTGGACACACCTTCTAATTCAAAGAGTTTTCTTTATTTTCATGACTATGGAAATTGTAGATTCACACTAAAGGCATCAAAACTATGAATAAACACATGTGGGATTATATACATAACAAAAAAATGTGAAACAACTGAAAATATGTCATATTCTAGGTTCTTCAAAGTAGACACCTTTTGCTTTGATTACTGCTTTGCACACTTGGCATTCTCTTGATGAGCTTCAAGAGGTAGTCACCTGAAATGGTCTTCCAACAGTCTTGAAGGAGTTCCCAGAGATGCTTAGCACTTGTTGGCCCTTTTGCCTTCACTCTGCGGTCCAGCTCACCCCAAACCATCTCGATTGGGTTCAGGTCCGGTGACTGTGGAGGCCAGGTCATCTGGCGCAGCACCCCATCACTCTCCTTCATGGTCAAATAGCACTTACACAGTCTGAAGGTGTGTTTGGGGTCATTGTCCTGTTGAAAAATAAATGATGGTCCAACTAAACGCAAACCGGATGGAATAGCATGCCGCTGCAAGATGCTGTGGTAGCCATGCTGGTTCAGTATGCCTTCAATTTTGAATAAATCCCCAACAGTGTCACCAGCAAAGCACCCCCACACCATCACACCTCCTCCTCCATGCTTCACGGTGGGAACCAGGCATGTAGAGTCCATCCGTTCGCCTTTTCTGCGTCGCACAAAGACACAGTGGTTGCAACCCTCCTGGAACATTTATACATAACATGCATTGTATGATAATTTGTCAGATGTTTATGCTATATGTGTATATATGTGGACACCCAGTGTTTGTAGTGTGAATTGCATACTGTCCTGCATCCTAGCATTTTCCAGCCTGTCACTATAATGTATTGAATTTCTATTGTGGGAAAATGAACATTTTTGGGAAAAGGTATGGGTGAACCTATATGTATATTTATGTACTTACTTACTGTATTTATAGTGCATACTAAAGGTATAATATCAGTTCTTCCATGCTTGCCACTTTTAGAAAGTTTTTTCTCATCACTTCAAAAGATAGACCTATCCATATCATATTGCAGTGTCCCACTCCGTAGTACTAGTAGTATTGGGGGCCTTTATATATATAAGGGTATTTGCATAATGTCTTTTTATAATATGTATGTATTTTGCTGTAATTCATTCTAACAGGCTGCTACTGGTTCTAAAGATGTATATATATCGCGAAGTGCCGATATTCCCAATATATCCCCAGGAGTTTGTTGATTGAAATTTAACAATGGACAATCATTTTTGCTGACCAATG
This sequence comes from Bufo gargarizans, assembly GCF_014858855.1. Lineage (NCBI taxonomy): Eukaryota > Metazoa > Chordata > Amphibia > Anura > Bufonidae > Bufo > Bufo gargarizans. The sequence continues at coordinate 12,169,459 of NC_058083.1, forward strand.
ACAGACCATTATCATTTGAAAAGAAGTCCTCCATGTTTAATATTTTCCCCCAATAATCAGATGAGAGATTTTTCGTTCTAGGAAAGATCCTTCGTGAACCAAAGATCTTTCTTCTAAAGAAGGTTCCCAAAAAGATCTTTCATTAATCACCTGATTTTATTAAATGTATATGGCCAGTGTGAACAACTGTAATGGCCAATACGGACTAAAATGTGTATGACCTCATCTGTGAAACGAACGGTCACTGGAATATTGATTGCTCAACTGCTGTTCACCCATCAACCAACTTCTATCTAATGTGTATGGTGACCTTTAGATCTACTCTCCGAAGCTGTGAAGATAGATATCAAATTAGGAGATTGCTGCTGGTGTTCCCAGATGGTGACCTCTGTTTCATTCCTCATCTGTCTCTTATAATGCTTTTTTTTTTTTTATTAGACTCTGCAGGGTGGAATAATGTAGTATACTAGGTTATTACCTCCTGTATACCAATGCATACCGTCCAGAGCGATGTCAAAAAAGATACACTTCAGACCTTCTTCTGAATAATGGAGCTCTATGGACATGTTTGCTGTGCAGTCGGGAGCTTTTTAGGCAAACAAAATACATATAGGGCAAACAGCCAATGTGAACACAGTCTTAGTTATTCAAGGGTTAAAGTAAGTGTGAAAAATTAAGAAATCCACTCATCTATTGAAAGTCCTTTCGGCGCTGAGGCTTCCAGCCTCTAGCAGACCAGAAATGATGACTCCCAGTCTGTGGTCACATTCACCAATGAGCCTCTATGGTCACATGCCACTAAGGGACATGAGAATATGTCATCAGGAACATCCAGCTCCTCCCCTCTCTGCATTTTGCTGACTTTTCTAGGACATGGAGAATTTAAGGATGATTTGAAAGAAGTAACACCATCAAAATATGAGGATGGTCATCATTAAGACCTGTCACCTAAGGGGATATCTGGAATATCTGTGTATTGTTTGGCACGCTGGCACCGAAATAATAAAGGCTTCCATCTTATTGGTATTGAATTACATTTACGGCTGATGTAGAAATAAGTAAATGTAGGAATAAATCAATAAAACTGATGCATTCCCCCTGCAGTCTCCCTACACTCTCCCTGCAGTCTCCCTGCACTCTCCCTCTCCAATATTCTTCTAGTAATCATTTTCAGCAACACTGTCTCTAGTGCATGAGCACTTTTCATGTCTCTCCTTATTCTCAGCTCACAGGACAATGTCAGAAACCACGCCAGATGAGGGCTTTTTAGGGCTGTGACATCACAGGAAATGTCTACCTGAGGATTGGCAGATTGCACGGAATTATGGATGATCTCGCGTTCCCAGGCTTGTCTCCTCTACACTTAGTTTTGCTTTGTAACACGAGCAGCCACCATTTTAGGAAAACCTGATTTGTTACCACGAATCATGTGGAAATTCCGATTTGTTGCGAATCACAGTTATAAACCTGGATTACTTTTTATCTTTCAATATATTCTAAATATAAAGTTTCCATAGTTTATCTATACAAAACAAAGTTGATAAGACACCTAAACAATATTTCCATGATCACCCACATCGGAAATATTTACTAGGAATGGAAAATACAAATCAATACTCATTGAATAACATGTTCACACAGCATAAGACCTACGTTAGCCTGAACATTGAATAAATTTAGTGTCTGACATCACTGTATAAGAGTATCACGCTGTGAAACACACCGGAGGAGAATTCTGCACAAATCCACAAGATGATAAATATGTTCTGCTCCTGGCATCATAGCAACATGACAGGTGGTACAATAACAGCAAATTAACTTTTCAAGCTATGGCCATATCTTCCGTACATGTTCTCTACAGAAGAAGGCCTGCCGCTTTGCTAACCATGACATAATATGTGATGCTCACTGGACTCATTATCACAAAGCTGTTAATGAATTTGAACATCTCCTGTATTTTACTGTCATTTGCTACATGATTTTTTATGCTTGTGTAGAGAAAGACACTCATGGAAGTTATTTTGATTGCCTTGGGCCTTTAAAATTGTCTTTGTGCTATGTAAATGTTTAAGATATCTTCAGAAAAACAGTAAGCTAAGGCTAAAGGCTGCAAGCAATTTATAACGTCTCATAAAAGTCATGTGACACAAAATATGTGTGACTTATCTGCAAATTGCTATTTTAGAACTGTTTTAGACTTTTTTAGAACTGTGATTGTTCTGTGAAGACACGTCCAAATCAGGTAATTTGCATGTCGTCTGCGACTTGAAACACAAAATCTATGTCTAGATTTTTTGAAACCGTCACGTCGCAGTTGCAGCAAAATTATATCCTTTTTAAATTTTTGGCAAGATATTTTTACATAATTTACATTGTATTAGCAAAAAGAATGAAAAAAGGGAGAACATTCATAATTTCAAGAATCTTTTCTCGGCATGATGATGATGATGATGACAATGTTTCAGTCATGATGAACTTTTTCAAGTCTCATCTGTTTAAAGAAAAAGATGAAAAAAATAAGGGGCATGGAAAAATAAGTAGAGGTCTGAGAAAACAAAAGAGAAATAATAGATTTTAAATAATGAAGAGAAATGAAAATTATAAAAAAGAAAAAGAAAATGAAAAAGTCAAAACAAAATTGAGGACATATTGTGTGGCAAATAATGCATAAAGGTGTAAACAGCTTGAAGAACTGAAAAAACCCGAGAAGCGCAAGCAGAATATTCATATCAGGTAGATAGACTGATCAAAAATTGGTGGAATAGTAGCAAAGTGAAGTTACTGGCATGAGTGGTGTGGTATTGTATGCAAAAGGATAGTACTGTATGATGGAACAAAGGGTGGATGGTATACTATGTTTCTGTGTAAGTGTATGTGTATGGAGGGTGTGTAAGCACAGAAACAGGTAACGTATGCAAGTAGAGAGAGGATAAGAGGCATAAGGAACATAAGGAGAGTGTGGAAGATGGGATAGGAACACAATTCTAACATTTTTGGCTCTATACACCACCACAATGGATTTGAAATGAAATGAACAAGATGTGCTTTAACTGCAGACTGTCAGCTTTAATTTGAGTGTATTTACATCCAAATCAGGTGAACGGTGTAGGAATTACAGCAGTTTTCATATGTGCCTCCCACTTGTTAAGGGACCAAAAGTAATGGGACACAATAATAATCATAAAATCAAACTTTCAGTTTTTAATACTTGGTTGCAAATCATTTGCAGTCAATTACAGCCTGAAGTCTGGAACACATAGGCATCAGCAGATGCTGGGTTTCATCCCTGGTGATGCTCTACCAGGCCTCTACTGCAACTATCTTCAGTTCCTGCTTGTTCTTGGGGCATTTTCCCTTCAGTTTTGTCTTCAGCAAGTGAAATGCATGCTCAATCGGATTCAGGTCAGGTGATTGACTTGGCCATTGCATAACATTCCACTTCTTTCCCTTATAAAACTCTTTGGTTGCTTTTGCAGTATGCTTTGGGTCATTGTCCATGTGCACTGTAAAGCGCCGTCCAATGAGTTCTGAAGCATTTGGCTGAATATGAGCAGATAATATTGCCCGAAACACTTCAGAATTCATCCTGCTGCTTTTATCAGCAGTCATATTATCAATAAATACAAGAGAACCAGTTGCATTGGCAGTCATACATGCCCACGCCATGACACTACCACCACCATGCTTCACTGATGAGGTGGTATGCTTAGGATCATGAGCAGTTCCTTTCCTTCTCCATACTCTTCTTTTCCCATCACTCTGGTACAAGTTGATCTTGGTCTTATCTGTCCATAGGATGTTGTTCCGGAACTGTGAAGGCTTTTTTAGATGTCGTTTGGCAAACTCTAATCTGGCCTTCCTGTTTTTGAGGCTCACCAATGGTTTTCATCTTGTGGTGAACCCTCTGTATTCACTCTGGTGAAGTCTTCTCTTGATTGTTGACTTTGACACACATACACCTACCTCCTAGAGAGTGTTGTTGGTCTGGCCAACTGTTGTGAAGGGTGTTCTCTTCACCAGAGAAAGAATTCTTCGGTCATCCACCACAGTTGTTTTCCGTGGACTTCCGGGTCTTTTGGTGTTGTTGAGCTCACCGCTGTGTTCCATCTTTTTAAGAATGTTCCAAACTGTTGTTTTGGCCATGGCTAATGTTTTTGCTATCTCTCTGATGGGTTTGTTTTGTTTTTTCAGCCTAATGATGGCTTGCTTCACTGATAGTGACAGCTCTTTGGATCTCATCTTCAGAGTTGACATGAACTTGAAATGAACTCTGGACCTTTTATCTGCTCATTGTAATTGGGATAATGAGGGAATAACACACACCTGTCCATGGAACAGCTGAGTAGCCAATTGTCCCATTACTTTTGGTTCCTTAACAAGTGGGAGGCACAGATGCAAACTGTTGTAATTCCTACACTGTTCATCTGATTTGGATGTAAATACCCTCAAATTAAAGCTGACAGTCTGCAGTTAAAGTACATCTTGTTTGCTTCATTTCAAATCCATTGTGGTGGTGTATAGGGCCAAAAATTGTAGAATTGTGTTAATGTCCCAATATTTATAGACCTGACCGTATGTAGGAGGCATAAGGTGTAAATAGAGAAAGTATATAAGCAGGAAACATAGAGGAGTTTAAGAGAAGCGGTATACTGTGGGGCTGAAGGAAACAGGAGAGAAGGATGATGTATGGAGGTGGCGAGGGCAGGGAAGTACTTACTAGTGCGTATTCATGTATCAGGAAGTGCCAAGACAGGGCCAAGCACAATGGCTGGCTCCCTTATGTAGCCCTGGGCATAGCGTGCAGCCGGCGTGGTGGCGGACGAGGAGAAAGGGGTGCCGTCATCATGCGCTCTGCACTGGGAGAGTTGCTGTTACATGCAGCCCATGCAAAAAAAAGGATATAATTTTGATTCACATTTGCGTGTGCATAGAAATTATATCATACTCGGATAGGGTTGAAGAACCCATTTTGGTTACACCGCACCCTATTTATGGTGTGCTTTTCCAATATATCTCCACCATTTACAAATGTCACACAACTTTCTTGCTGCGTGACACATTGTAGTGTATCTGTACCCTAAAGTTCATAGTTCAACTTTTTTTGTAACACATACTGTATACAGTATATACACACTATGTGAAAAAAGTGTAGTGATAAACATCTTAATCATGAAATTCTGCCTTTTTATTATGTCCCATTGCCACGGGTGTATAAAATCCAACACTAGCCATGCAGTCAACTATTTGTGGAAGAATGGCTCGTTCTAAAGAGTGGTCCATGCCACTGCTGCAAAAATCTAGTTCCTGAAATTTCAACTGTGAGTGGTATTGTTACAAAGTGGAGGGACCATAGCAATTCTTCAATGCTCTCTTGACTTTATAACTGAAAACCTGCTCTGGTATTAACATCAGCAGAAACACATTGCTCTGCCAAGAGCTTCATGTCATGGGTTTAAAAAAACAACAACAATGTGGATAAATAAAAATGTAAAGGGAACAATAAATGACAAAAAGAAAGCATTTAAATTGCTAAAACAGGAAGGTAGTGAGGAAGCATTGAAAAACTACAAGGAGAAAAATATAATATGTAATAGACAAATAAAAGCAGCCAAGATGGAGACAAAGGGATTCATTGCCAAAGAGAGCAAAACAAATCCTAAAATGTTCTTCAATTATATAAATGGTAAAAAGTTTAAACTAAAGAGTATTGGTCCATTGCAAAGTGATGAAGGAGGAACAGTAGAGAGTGATGCGAAGAAAGCAAATCTATTAAATATTTTTTCTCCACTGTATTCATATGAAATGCAGAATGTGAAAATAAATTTACCATGAAAAGTGGCCTGTCTGACCCAGGAAGAAGTGCAGAGGCATCTTGAAAAGATTATAATAGAAAAATCACTGGGACCAGATGGCATACACCCCTGTATCCTAAAATAATTAAGTAATATCATAGGCAAACCCTTATTTCGGATATTTAAGGACTTTATATTAACAGGGAGTGTTCCACAGGATTGGCACTTAGCAGTGTCAATATTCAAAATGGGGTCAAAAAGAGAGCCCGGAAACTGTAGGTAGGTAAGTTTAACATCTGTCGTGGGTAAACTGAAGGCTTTCTAAGAAATGCCATCTTAGAGTACAGTACCTCAAGGAAATAAAATCACTAAAAATAATACACTAACACAATAGATGCAAACATTATATATGGACTAAGCCCTCACTCTGATATTATAAAATCTGAGACTATCAGCCAGTATATTTTGATCAAAACACATATGTGCCTGCCTAACAGCATCAAGGTGGTCTCGGTCAGGCAGGTCCTACTCTAAACCTATGCTGTTGGGCATCTGCATTCAGGAAAACAGACCCTGCACATACAGGTCCTTCTCAAATAATTAGCATATTGTGATAAAATTCATTATTTTCTGTAATGTACTGATAAACATTAGACTTTCATATATTTTAGATTCATTACACACCAACTGAAGTAGTTCAAGCCTTTTATTGTTTTAATATTGATGATTTTGGCATACAGCTCATGAAAACCCAAATTTCCTATCTCAAAAAATTAGCATATTTCATCCGACCAATAAAAGAAAAGTGTTTTTAATACAAAAAAAGTCAACCTTCAAATAATTATGTTCAGTTCTGCACTCAATACTTGGTCCGGAATCCTTTTGCAGAAATGACTGCTTCAATGCGGCGTGGCATGGAGGCAATCAGCCTGTGGCACTGCTGAGGTGTTATGGAGGCCCAGGATGCTTTGATAGCGGCCTTAAGCTCATCCAGAGTGTTGGGTTTTGCGTCTCTCAACTTTCTCTTCCCAATATCCCACAGATTCTCTATGGGGTTAGGTCAGGAGAGTTGGCAGGCCAATAGAGCACAGTGATACCATGGTCAGTAAACCATTTACCAGTGGTTTTGGCACTGTGAGCAGGTGCCAGGTCGTGCTGAAAAATGAAATCTTCATCTCCATAAAGCTTTTCAGCAGATGGAAGCATGAAGTGCTCCAAAATCTCCTTATAGCTAGTTGCATTGACCCTGCCCTTGATAAAACACAGTGGACCAACACCAGCAGCTGACATGGCACCCCAGACCATCACTGTCTGTGGGTACTTGACACTGGACTTCAGGCATTTTGGCATTTCCCTCTCCCCAGTCTTCCTCCAGACTCTGGCACCCTGATTTCCGAATGACATGCAAAATTTGCTTTCATCCGAAAAAAGTACTTTGGACCACTGAGCAACAGTCCAGTGCTGCTTCTCTGTAGCCCAGGTCAGGCGCTTCTGCCGCTGTTTCTGGTTCAAAAGTGGCTTGACCTGGGGAATGCGGCACCTGTAGCCCATTTCCTGCACACGCCTGTACACGGTGGCTCTGGATGTTTCTACTCCAGACTCAGTCCACTGCTTCCGCAGGTCCCCCAAGGTCTGGAATCGGTCCTTCTCCACAATCTTCCTCAGGGTCCGCTCACCTCTTCTCGTTGTGCAGCGTTTTCTGCCACACTTTTTCCTTCCCACAGACTTCCCACTGAGGTGCCTTGATATAGCACTCTGGGAACAGCCTATTCGTTCAGAAATTTCTTTCTGTGTCTTACCCTCTTGTTTGAGGGTGTCAATGATGGCCTTCTGGACAGCAGTCAGGTCGGCAGTCTTACCCATGATTGCGGTTTTGAGTAATGAACCAGGCTGGGAGTTTTTAAAAGCCTCAGGAATCTTTTGCAGGTGTTTAGAGTTAATTAGTTGATTCAGATGATTAGGTTAATAGCTAGTTTAGAGAACCTTTTCATGATATGCTAATTTTTTGAGATAGGAATTTTGGGTTTTCATGAGCTGTATGCCAAAATCATCAATATTAAAACAATAAAAGGCTTGAACTACTTCAGTTGGTGTGTAATGAATCTAAAATATATGAAAGTCTAATGTTTATCAGTACATTACAGAAAATAATGAACTTTATCACAATATGCTAATTTTTTGAGAAGGACCTGTATAGTGTTCTGCTCCTAGCTACCTCTGTGTGCACCAAGCAACCAATCTTTTCTATGGGAGTTCCGGAGATAACTGAGCGCTTTCAAAAATTTGATTCGCCAGTTTGCCGATCTGAATGAATTTGCGGTGAATTACGTTAAGAAATAGCTATTTCCTGGCTTCAGAGAGCCTTTATAGTGGTGTAAAACACTGTGCCTTGTAGTAACATGCATAGGGAGTCTGATTTGGTAGTGAAATAATACTGTGAGTCCATATGACATGCAGATGACAGGCGTCGCTCTTAGAATTACAGCATACTTCACCTATTTGGGCAGTCATGGGGCCAAAACTAACCAAATAGCTCAAGTATCAACTCAGCCTTACAGGTCAATGTTAGCGCCAAGAAGAAGCGCACTCCTTTTACACTGCCATCAGCCGATTCCACATAGATGTCTACAGAACCTGTTCTATTAAACGCTTATACAAGTAAATCCCCCCTACAGAGTGGAGAGGGTGTCAGCAGTAAGTTTGTGTTGACGTCATTTTTCCCCATTCTCTGATTGGTCAGAACTATAACCCACAAAAAACTGATCCTGTCTGTGGAGCATACGCCTTCACTCGGTCAGCTTTTGCTCAATAATCCATCAGTATTGCTAAAGGCAAAAAAAAAAAAAAGGAGTGGATCGAAAACAGAGATGACACTTGAATGGAATATTTGCATGTCTTCAATTTTTTCTACCCTCTCCTGCTTTTGGCTACCAAATCATAAGCCAATACTGATGGGACCATACAGGCCTTAAAGCTGCTACACAGATAGGATCCTTGCGCGTCTGGTTTTTCCTTCCTTCTGACAGATCAGAAGAAGTGTCAAATAAATCATGATGTCAGCCAAGCCGAAAGCCAAAATAGTGGACCAGTCATGAAGTGGGGAGGGTGGGAACAGCATGAGAAGTTCACAGAGTGGACCTATAACATAGTGGTGAGGTGAAAGCAGCATGAGGAGACCACAGAGCGGCACAATGACAGAGTCTGGAGGTGGCAGCAGCATGAGGAAGCCACAGAGTGGCACAATGACAGAGTCTGGCATTGGTGTGTGTAAATCCACCCAAATAATTTAAAAAAGATTTAACTCATATAAGTGCAGCGCTTAATGCTGAATACAAGATTTTTTGTCCACCGAAATAATTCAAAAAAGATTTTACAGCAAATAAGTGCAGCACTTATTGCTGAATACAAGATTTTTATTGAAATAATAAAAAAAGATTTTACTGCATATAAGTGCAGCGCTGAACGCTAAATACAATTTTTTTCCCACTAAAATAAGTCACAAAAGATTTTACCGCAAATAACTGCCGCGCTGAATGCCGAATATCTTTTTCTACTGATATACACCACTAAAGGCTTTACCACATATAACTTGAACACTGGACGATGAGAATATTTTTATTTTTCCACGTATATATGCCACTAAAGACTTTTCAACAAAGGGTTATAGGCTGTCAGTTTAAAAAAAACAACGGTGCCCGAGGCGGAGTGATCTGAAGTGAACGGGACGTAGCGGAGGAAGTAGGTCCACGCTGGAATAGCGAGACGCGGTCCTCGTGCGGTTTCTGTGCTGCAGAGAAGTTCCACGTAGTGTTCAGTAAGCAATACCACAGATAGATGCGGGCTGGTGTGAATTAGTTTGCATTTTTGTGTAGGGTTAGTGCATAGTGTATTCACCTGTATTGGTGTGCAGCTCTTATGGATGTCATCACGTAAGTGCGCAGTGTGTGAAAAAAGTAAATACAAAATTTCACCACAACGTAATTTGGTCCATACAGCAAAAAGGACTTTCCCACATATAACTGCAGCGCTGAATGCTGAATATATCTTTATTTTTCTACGGAAATACACCACTAAAAGCTTTACCACATATAACTGCAACAGTGAACGCTGTATAATTTTTTATTTTTGTACTGATATATGTCAATAAAAGTTTTTCAAGATATAAGTTCAGAAGCAGTTGATGGCCAGTTCGCCCACGAACACATGCGAGCTGCCATCTTAACTAAGTCCGGCGATGCATAGGTAAGTCCTTACCCGAGCTACTTGAGAAACCTTGGCGTGGTGCTCGGGCTCAGACATGTCCTCCAAGCAGGATATGTTGGCTAATTCTCAATTTTACACCAGTATGAGGGTTAGTATGACCACATAGTGCACCTGTCTTTGTTTTTGTTATGTCATTTTGACTGCTTATCACATCCACACAATTGCTATCCTGTGTAGGATGTCCATTGTGGTACTTGTGGTCCGCTGCAGGCATCCTCCATTGTATGCATTTTTGCTGGGGATTGCCATTAGCAACGGGCCACAAGTGCAGGATCTGCCCCCCCAGTATAGATGCACCACTGCATATGGGGTTGAGCACTTCCTGCTTTTTAATACCACGCTAAATTGTAGTTTGTATTTTGAATTTTTGGAGGTGCAGAAACTCCTAGTTTGAATGTGCCTTTATTTCCATCCACAGGCAGCATTCTGGTGCACATGTGAGGCCTGGGCTATATCAGCCAGTCTTGGGTGGGGCTCAGAGCTCTCTGCCTCCTCCCATTGTATGCATGGTCACATGCTGGAGGTTACTGGGAGATTGCTTTGAGTCGGACCTTGCGCACCTGTAATTCGCCCACTGGCTCCTGGTATTGCCCACACGGCTCAGGTAGGTTTAGCGTTAGGTTCCCGAGCTACTTGAGAAACCTTGGCGTGGTGCTCGGGCTCAGACATGTCCTCCAAGCAGGATATGTTGGCTAATTCTCAATTTTACACCAGTATGAGGGTTAGTATGACCACATAGTGCACCTGTCTTTGTTTTTGTTATGTCATTTTGACTGCTTATCACATCCACACAATTGCTATCCTGTGTAGGATGTCCATTGTGGTACTTGTGGTCCGCTGCAGGCATCCTCCATTGTATGCATTTTTGCTGGGGATTGCCATTAGCAACGGGCCACAAGTGCAGGATCTGCCCCCCCAGTATAGATGCACCACTGCATATGGGGTTGAGCACTTCCTGCTTTTTAATACCACGCTAAATTGTAGTTTGTACTTACCTGTACCTGTGCACGAGCCGGTCTGAAATGAAATGTGGTCTCCGGGTGCAGGCATTTCCGAGAACAGCCCGATGAAGGCCCCCGGAGGCTGTTCCTGGAACTGCCTGCTCCCGATGACCGCATTTCATTTCAGACTGGCTCGCACACAGGCACAGGTAAGGACTTACCTGTGCATCGCCGGACTTGTCAGTTAAGATGGCAGCTCGCATGTGTTCGCGGGAGAACACGGCGAACTGGCCATCACTGTTCAGCAGCAACTGGCGAATGTATATTTCTTTTTTTACTGCAGAAGTGACCTGAGAATATATTTTTCTTGTTGGACTGAAATTGGCCACAATACGCTTTGACCAGAAAAAAATGAAAGTGTGAAGTGCGTGTATATTTTTCTTTTTTTTACTGAAATACGCCCCTATACGCTTTTAACAGAAATAACTGCAGAAGTGACCTGAGAATATACATTTCTTGTTGGACTAAAATAGGCCAATATACTCTTTAACCAGAAAAAAAATAAAGAGTGAAGTGCGTATATATTTTTCTTGTCATACAGAAATACGCCCCTATACGTTTTCACCTGAAATAACTGCAACAGTGCAGTGTGTATATATATATTTATCTTTTTTACTGAAATACGCCCCTATATGCTTTCACCAGAAATAACTGCAGAAGTGAAATGCGTATATATTTTTCTTGTCGTAATGAATAAGATACTAAGATATAAGCCTCTAAGGGCTTTTCAACATAACACTAAATCATTGTTCCCTGCATTTGCAAATCACTTTCCTATCAATGTCCCTAGTTCCTTCTGTTGTCTCTCCCTGCATTAGGATGCTTTGAAATGATTCCTCCCTATCCTTTCCCTGCACTTATACAGTAAATCATTTTTTCTGTCTTTTTTTTTTCCACAATGAGGTGTTCCAATTTCTGTCCCTAGCGCCTTCACATGTCTGTCCCTGCACTGTGAACACTGGAAAATGGCAGAATCTAAAATGGCTGCCGTATTTATAGGGCTGTGACATCACAGGGCTGGCTGTCTGCTGATTGGCGGCATGCAGGCATGTCAATCTGGGTGATCCCGCCTTCCCAGAGTTCCATGCCCCATGTCCTCAGTCCTCACAAATGTAACCACCATTTTAGGAAAATTGTGATTTGTTACCACAAGACGCAAGGAAATTTGCATTTGCTGCAAATCACTAGTCTGACCACACATGGAGTACTGTGCACAGTTCTGGGCACCTGTGAACAAGGCAGACATAGCAGAGCTGGAGAGGGTTCAGAGAAGGGCAATTAAAGTAATAACTGGAATGGGTGGACTACAGTACCCTGAAAGATTATCAAAATTAGGGTTATTCACTTTAGAAAAAAGACGACTGATCGGAGATCTAATAACTATGTATAAATATATCAGGGGTCAGTATAGAGATCTCTCCCACCATCTATTTATCCCCAGGACTGTGACTGTGACGAGGGGACATCCTCTGCGTCTGCGAAAGAAGGTTTGTACACAAACATAGAAGAGGATTATTTACGGTAAGAGCAGTGAGACTATGGAACTCTCTGCCTGACGAGGTGGTGATGGGGAGTTCACTAAAAGAGTTCAAGAGGGGCCTGGATGTATTTCTGGAGTGTAATAATATTACAGGTTATAGCTACTAAAGAGGGGTCGTTGATCCAGGGAGTTATGCTGATTGGCTGGTTGGAGTCGGAAGAAATGTTTTCCACTAAAATGAGGTGAATTGGCTTCTACCCCACAGTTTTTTTTTGCCTTCCTCTGGATGAACTTGCAGGATAACAGGTCAGCCTTACAAACTATGTTACTATGTAAAGCTATACTGTAAATGCAATCAATAAATAAAGATATGAGTGCTTGAGCCAAACACGAATAGGGAGAAAAGTCCACATATATTTTAGTAGCGAGAGAGGGGCACGGTCGATAAAGGACCCCCTGATCCTACACTCACCCTGGATGCCCTAAAATTCTGGGCACCCCACAAGAGGGAGCCTTACAATGCCAGAACCTCACCCTAGGAAATATCTACACTATTCTGATGCATTTCAACCCAAAGGGAGGCTTCATCAGGGGTCTTTGAAAAGGAAATTCATGTGATATAGTGCAAAGGTAAATAGACTAATGGTCTAATGAGACAACAAATAGAAAATAGACCATTTAATAAAACATTGTTGCCATGAATACACCAGGCCTACAATGGGCAACTCACTTCACCCAGGTGCCAGGATCATCTACAGGGGACAGATGCCCCGGATTTTTTTTCATCAATATACCATTGTGGTGTATTATGTCCTTCCTTACATTTATTCTTGGCTTAACATATCTCACATCCTGAGATGAGCTGGACGAGATGACCAGCTTTGGAAAAAACATTTAAATTTAAGTCAAAAGGAATTTGTTAGTCCATCCGTCCAAAAATAGGAAAACAACACAACTGGGGAAAAAAATGTATCTACAATTGGTTTGAACGTGTGATAGCATAGGCCCAACTCCCAAAAGGAGCAATTCTCTGAGCATTAGGTGATGCAGGAAGGAGAAATATATCATCATTCTGTTCATACAGCAGACTACGCATTCCAAATAAAATTAGCATCTTGTTAAAGTCATCATCGCAGTTGTGATTCAAATGGCGGTGCTTAAAATGATTGATGTACCCAGTGTTGACTGAGCAGATGCAATTAACATCTTAAAAATAAAATCACATCCTAAAATCAAGCACAAGGGGGAAAACATCAAATCATTCTCTGCCAGCTATGGATACGCTTGAAGTAAATGCAAGAAATGAGTATTCACAGTCCAGAAAATCACACAGAATGCCGTATAGTGACATCACAAATCACAAGAACGCCGAAGGCTGGCCATGCACATCAGATTAAAGGGGTTGTATGAGTTAAAGGTAGAGATGAGACAATTTTTCAAATATTCGATTTGCCGGTTCGCCAAATTTTTGGAGAAAAATTCACTTCAATACGAATTAATTTGCGGCAAATTACATTAAAAAATTGCAATTTCCTGGCTTCAGAGAGCCCTAATAGTGGTGTAGAACACTGTGCCTTGCAGTAATACGCATAGGGAGTCTGCTTTGGTAGTTAAATAATACTGTGAGTCAGTATGACATGCAGATGACAGGCATTGCTCTTAGAATCATTACACACTTCACTTATTTGGGTAGTCACGGGACCAAAACTGACCAAATACCTAAAGTATCAACTCAGCCTTACAGGTCGATGTTAGCGTCAAGAAGAAGCGCACTCCTTTTGCACCGTCATCAGCTGATTCCACATAGATGTCTACAGAACCTGTTTTATTAAACGCTTATACAAGTAGAGCCCCCCGACAGAGTGGAAAGGGTGTCAGCAGTAAGTTTGTGTTGACGTCACTGATTAATTTGCCTTTCCTCGGATCCTTCAGAAAAATAACCCACAAAAACGGATCCTGTCTGTGGAGCATAAGCCTTCACTTGGTCAGCACTTAGTCTGTTGGGACCGTACAGGCCTTACAACTGCTACATAGACAGGATCCATGTGCGTCTCATTTTTCCTTCTTTATGACAGATCAGAAGAAAGGTCAAATAAATGATGATGTCAGCCAGGCCGAAAGCCAAAATAGTGGACCAGTCATGAAGTTAGGAGGGAGGGAACAGCTTGACAAGTCCACAGAGTGGACCTATGACATAGCAGAGAGGTGGAAGCAGCATGAAGAGTCCACAGAGTGGCCCAATGACAGGGTCTGGAGGTGGAAACAGTATGAGAAGGCCACCGAGTGGCACAATGACAGAGTCTGGAGATGGCAACAGTGTGATGAGGCCACCAAGTGGCACACTGATCGAGTCTGTAGTTGGTGGCAGCAGCTGCAGGATCAGGAGAAGGCCACCGAGTGGCACACTGACCGAGTATTGAACTGTCAGCATTATGAGAAGGCCACCGAGTGGCACAATGACAGAGTATGGAGTTGGCAGCATCAGGAGAAGTCCACAGAGTGGCAAAATGACCGAGTATGGAGTTGGCAGCATAAGGAGAAGGCCACCGAGTGGCACAATGACAGAGTATGGAGTTGGCAGCATCAGGATAAGATCACCGAGTGGCACAATGGCCGAGTATGGAGTTGGCTGTAGTATGAGGAAGCCACCGAGTGACACAATGACCGAGTCTGGAGGTATTGGCAGCAGCTGCAGCATCAGGAGAAGGCCATCGAAAGGCACAATGACTTCAGACCTGAACTAGTCCCTAAAAATTAGGTTTTTGAAAAGATTTGCTTCTAAACTTCTAAGCCTTGTATCGACCCCAAAAAATAAAATATCATTCACAAAATGATCCAAACATGAATTAGACATATGGAAAATGTAAAGTAATGACTATTTTTGGAGGTAATACTATGTATTATAGAAGTTAATTTTTTTTACAAGTTTTTGGTAAATTTGGTATTTTTTTATAAATAAAAATGTATTTTTTTACTTCTTTTTACCAGTGTCATAAAGTACAATATGTGACGAAAAAACTATCTCAGAATGGCCTGGATAAGTGAAAGCGTTTTAAAGTTATCAGCACTTAAATTGACACTTGTCAGATTTGCAAAAAATGGCCTGGTCCTTAAGGTGAAATAAGGCTGTGTCCTGAAGGGGTTAAGGACCTGTGCAATGAGCAGGACACCGGTACAGTGGGTCAGCTATGCAGTGGGTCAGTATATATGTGTAATAGTTTGTGACGCCAATTGCAGCTTGCGCAGATACTGTAGCAGTGCCCTTTAAGATGTTATAACTCACGTACCAGGTGAGGAATGCCAGAGGGGGATAATGTCTCTGTATAGCAGTAGGTATAGTGTCAACGGTGTCTCCTACCTTGGTACGGCTTGACTCCTGGATCCTGGCTTACTTGCAATAAATTGAGTGTTGCTAATAGGAGTAATCGAGGAACTTTGATAGCAGTAAATGAGATCCAAACATGTAATATGATCCAACTTGTCTTTACTTAATAGCAGCAGAAACCCGTACAAGTTACAGCAATAGTCTTGGGTCCCAGGAGGTATAGGCAATGTATGGCAGGGATCAGTATCTCTTCTGCTTCTTTACTATGTGCCTGGAGAATATGGCAGGTATCTATCTTCTGCTCTGTCTGTCTTCTGCTTAATATGGGCCTGACTAGCTGAGGAGTAATTTGGCTTCTCCAGGACTTTGGATATGTACTCACAGTATGGCTCACAGGGGATGCTTCTTCCTGGAGGCTGGAAATGGATGCTTTTCTTGTCAACCAGCTGAGGCTGATGGCTGAGGCTGGGAAGGGTGATCTTTGCCTCCGCAGAGGTTCGATCCTGTCTTGGGATCCCTGTTTTCTGGGAGCTCCTACTAACACAGCCTTCCCCAAGCAGGGGGGCTGGTTGTCACGGCGGACAGGAACTCAGATACACAGACAACCAAATACACAAGTGTCTAGGCTAGATGCTGGGGACAGGTCACCTCCTAGCACATCCCTGACTTCTCTCCCTATGCTGCTAAGCCCACATTCAGACCTTAATGGTAGGAATGAAGTGTCCTCGTGCCTGGACTGCAAACACCCTAGAATCCCTGAGATGGTGAAAGGGGAGAAGGGGCAGAAGACACACAAATAGCCTAGACCGCAAACAACACAAACAGAAATCAAACTTATCTGAGCTGGAACAGACAATCCTTCCTTCCTTGAATCCAAGGCCAGACAGAAATCTATAACCCGCATGGCCCTCTGGGATTGAAGACAATTTAAGCAAATGACCCCACCCAGAGCACCTGAAGGAAGGCGGATCCAGCATGATTCCAAAACAAACAAAAGGTTAGACACGTGCTGCCAATCTGACAGACCTCCGCACACCGTCTGAGCAAGGCATGACAGTACCCCCCCTTCTACGGGTGACCTCCGGGCACCCCGGACCAACCTTATCCGGGTGGGCTCTGTGAAAAGCCCTAACGAGTCGGCTGGCGTTGACCTCCAGTGCCGGAACCCACATCCTCTCCTCGGGGCCGTATCCCCTCCAGTGTACCAGATACTGAAGGGAACCCCGAAGAACTCTAGAGTCAAGAATCCTGGAAATCTCGAACTCTAAATTCCCATCGACCAGAACAGGAGGAGGGGGCAATGGCGATGGTTCCACTGGTGTCACATATTTTTTCAATAAAGATCTATGGAACACATCATGGATCCTCCAAGTCTGCGGAAGATCCAGTCGAAACGCTACTGGATTGATCAGCGCAGATATTTTGTACGGGCCAATAAATCTTGGACCCAG
The DNA here is from genome assembly GCF_014858855.1 of Bufo gargarizans. Lineage (NCBI taxonomy): Eukaryota > Metazoa > Chordata > Amphibia > Anura > Bufonidae > Bufo > Bufo gargarizans. Next base: position 12,186,771 of record NC_058083.1, read on the forward strand.
TTTCCAAGATGGCATTCTCAATTTAATGTTTTTTAGTGGACACCCACACACAGGTCCGGACCAGTCACACGTCTCCTGTCAGCCATACGCTTATATCTCTCACCCATCGTCTCCAAATTCACTTGTATCCTCCGCCAGATAGAGGATAAGTTAGAAGAAAACCTTTCCTCCTCTGGCATCCCAGAGGAACTAGTCCCAAAAAAGGTACCAAACTGAGGATGAAAACCATATGCGCCAAAAAATTGCGACTTACCCGTGGATTCCTGTCTACGGTTATTCAAAGCAAACTCCGCTAAGGGCAGGAATGAGGACCAGTCCTCCTGATTTTCCGCCACAAAGCACCTCAAGTAGGTCTCCAGGTTCTGATTGGTACGCGCCGTCTGTCCATTCGACTGCGGATGGAAAGCCGAAGAGAACGAAAGTTGAATGCCAAGCCGAGACCAGAACCTGGAGACAAACTGCGTGCCCCTATCAGAAACCACATCCGAAGGAATACCATGCAATCTCACGATATTGTCAACAAAAATTTGCGCAAGAGTCTTGGCATTAGGCAGACTAGTTAACGATACAAAATGAGTCATCTTGCTAAAACGATCAACTACCACCAAAATTACTGTTCTCCCCGAGGAACTCGGCAGATCCGTAATAAAGTCCATGGACAAGTGTGTCCAAGGACAAGACGGAATAGATAAAGGAAGGAGTGAACCAGCCGGTCGAGTATGAGCAACCTTAGATCGTGCACAGGTTTCACAAGCTGCCACGTAATCCTCAATGCTCCTACGTAATCCGGGCCACCAGAACCTCCGGGACACAAGGTCACAGGTGGACTTACCACCAGGATGTCCGGCAAGGACAGTATCATGATGTTTCTTGAAAACCTTGTATCGCAGTTCTTCGGGAACAAATAACCTCCTTGGGGGACAGGAACCAGGAGCCCCCTCCTGGGCTCCCAACACCTCCATCTCCAATTCGGGATACAGAGCGGAAACCACAACCCCGTCAGCCAAAATTGGAGCAGGATCCTCTGAATCACCTCCCCCAGGAAAACTGTGAGACAATGCATCTGCCTTGATATTTTTGACCCCCAGAAGAAAAGTGACAACAAAATTGAACCTGGTAAAAAACAGTGACCATCTGGCCTGTCTAGGGTTCAGATGCTTGGCAGATTGCAGGTAAGTCAAATTCTTATGATCCGTATAAACAGTAACGGGGTGAGAAGCCCCCTCCAACCAGTGATGCCATTCCTCAAAGGCCAATTTTATAGCCAGCAACTCTCTATCTCCCACATCATAGTTTCTCTCGGCGACTGAGAGCTTCTTGGAAAAGAAAGCACACGGGACCCATTTGCCAGGAGAAGAACCCTGCGACAGCACTGCTCCCACCCCCACCTCTGATGCATCCACCTCCACCACGAATGGTTGAGACACATCAGGCTGCACCAGAATGGGAGCAGACGCAAAACACTCCTTAATAGTCGAAAAGGCCTGCAATGCCTCCTCCTTTGACCAAACAGAGACGTCAGTGCCCTTCTTTGTCATATCAGTCAGAGGTTTAACAATGGTGGAATAGTTTAGAATAAATTTTCTATAATAGTTAGTAAACCCCAAAAATCGCATCAAAGCTTTCTGATTCTCTGGTCGGTCCCATTCCAGAACCGCCTGGACTTTTTCGGGGTCCATACGAAAACCAGAGTCAGAAAGCAGATATCCCAAAAACGGAAGCTCCTGCACAGAAAACACAAATTTTTCCAATTTGGCATATAACTTATTCTCCTGAAGGATTGTCAAAACCTGTCTCACATGATCCTCATGGGTCTTCAGATCAGGAGAGTAAATTAAAATGTCATCTAAGTAAACCACCACGAACCTCCCCACCAAGTGATGAAAAATGTCATTGACGAATCGCTGAAATACTGCTGGCGCATTCGTCAACCCAAAAGGCATAACCAGATTCTCAAAATGACCCTCGTGCATATTGAAGGCCGTCTTCCACTCATCCCCTTCCTTGATTCTGATCAGATTGTAGGCCCCCCTCAAATCCAACTTGGAGAACACCCTGGCACCAACAATCTGATCAAAAAGGTCGGAGATCAAAGGAAGGGGATACGGATCCCGGACCGTAATACGGTTCAATTCTAGAAAATCCAAACGGTCTCAGTGATCCATCCTTTTTCTTGACAAAGAAAAAACCTACTGCCACCGGAGACTTAGATGGCCTAATATGACCTTTTGCCAAACTCTCAGCGATATACTTTCGCATGACCTCTCTTTCAAGTTGGGAAAGATTGTAAAGGCAAGACTTTGGCAACTTAGCTCCTGGGATGAGATTAACTGGACAATCATAGTCACAATGAGGGGGCAATTCCTGGGTCCCATCCTCTGAAAAGACATCCGCAAAGTCTGAGAGATATTGAGGTAGAACCGCAGTGGACACCCCAGAGATAGATGTGCCAAGACAATTCTCCGAACAAAACTCTCCCCAACCAATACCGTAATTAGTCTTGACTGCCAATCAATAATTGGATTATGTTTTGTCAACCAAGGTAAACCTAGGACTAAAGGAGCAGGCAAATTCCTCATGACAAAACAAGAAATAAGATCTACATGTGATTCACCCAACCTCAACTGAATATTATGTGCAATATGAGTGAGACTCCTTTGAGAAAGAGGTGAAGAATCTATTGCAAACACCGGAATCTCCCTTTCCAAAGTGCACGTACTTAGACCCAGATTTTGAAGGAAAAGAAAGTCAATAAGGTTTAGCCCAGCACCACAGTCAATGAATACCTCAACAGAGAATTTTCTTGAGTCTAGCGCCACCGTGGCTGGAAGGAGAAAACGAGAATTACAGGGAGCTTGCATATTTGCTTGTTCCACTACTCCATTCACGCTACCAAGAGTCAGGACGGTTTCTTTTTCTTTCATATCATCACGTGATTTAACAAAAGGACAAGCAAAAACAAGATGGTCACTTTTACCACAGTAGTAACATAATTTATGTAATCTCCTAAAGTTTCTCCTACCAGAACGAAAAGATATCTGACCCAACTGCATGGGTTCCTCCCCTACCCCAGAGTTATAAGTAATATCACCCTGGGCAGCAGGTGAGACAAAACCACGTGCAGAAGGGATACCTTTCACGGAGGGACCCTTACACCTCTCTCTGATACGTCTATCCAACCGTATAGCCAAAGACATTGCGTTCTCTAGAGTATCCGGGTACTCATGAAAAGCCAGGGCATCTTTCAACCTTTCAGATAACCCCTGACAAAACTGACTACGTAACGCGGGGTCGTTCCACCCCGACTCAGTAGCCCATCTCCTAAACTCTATGCGGTAACCCTCTGCAGTATGTTTACCCTGTAGTAAGTTACGCAATTTAGATTCTGCCATCGAGACCCAATCTGGGTCATCGTAAATCAATCCCAGGGCTTTGAAAAATTCCTCCACCGACCGGAGGGCGAGAGAACCGGGCGACAGAGAAAAAGCCCAGGATTGCGCGTCCCCTTTAAGCAGAGACATGATGATACCAACCCTCTGATTTTCATCACCTGACGAAAATGGACGCAGTCGGAAATACAATTTGCATGACTCTTTAAAGCAGATAAAATCATCCGCACCCCCTGTAAATTTCTCGGGAAGAGCGACTTTAGGCTCCCCACCAATTTGACCTGCTCCTGATGCCAGAACCCTCTGACACTTTGTGACCGAACTACGCAGATCCACAACCTCTAGGGATAATCCCTGCATGCGGTCAATCAGTGCATCAATTGACGCCATCACAAAACCGCTGAGTAATTGCAGTCACAGTATGGCGGGTTATAATGTCACGGTGGACAGGAACTCAGATACATAGACAACCAAATACACAAGTGTCTAGGCTAGATGCTGGGGACAGGTCACCTCCTAGCACATCCCTGACTTCTCTCCCTATGCTGCTAAGCCCACATTCAGACCTTAATGGTAGGAATGAAGTGTCCTCGTGCCTGGACTGCAAACACCCTAGAATCCCTGAGATGGTGAAAGGGGAGAAGGGGCAGAAGACACACAAATAGCCTAGACCGCAAACAACACAAACAGAAATCAAACTTATCTGAGCTGGAACAGACAATCCTTCCTTCCTTGAATCCAAGGCCAGACAGAAATCTATAACTCGCACGGCCCTCTGGGATTGAAGGCAATTTAAGCAAATGACCCCATCCAGAGCACCTGAAGGAAGGCGGATCCAGCATGATTCCAAAACAAACAAAAGGTTAGACATGTGCTGCCAATCTGGCAGACCTCCGCACACTGTCTGAACAAGGCATGACACTGGTACACTAACTAGAACTTTCTTTCCTCCCCATGAGGCAGGAAGTGGGAACATTCCACACCTCCTCAAAGAGGGGGGGAGCTAGATTGGAAGGTACTATTCCAGTCCAGCTATGCTAAACTGTCTAAGTCTATGCTAAACACATTGCTGCCATCTGCTGGTGTACATGGAAATCACAGCAATTATATGAAACAGGCATAGAAAATGCACATAATGGAGAATGCAGTGTTAGAGTACACAAGATTATAATACATACACACCTAACATATGGTAGCAGGGAGACAGAGTTTAGTGACATACTCTGGGATGTTACACCTGCAAACTGCTAAAACCTGTGATCAGTTGATATGGCAACCTGGAGTAGGACCTGTGAGCTTCTATTGGCTGATAAGGGACATGTGACCGTGTGTATGGCAGTTGGGATATGAGTGAAAGACTTGCAAGCTTCTATTGGCTAATGCAGGTTATTTTTGGGGAATATCTCAGGAATGGTAAGTCCTAGAGAGCTGAGACCCAGTCTAAAATTTTTCCGGATACCTGATGTTCCTGTGTGCCAAATTTGGTGAAGATCAGTCCAGTCGTTTGGTCGCGAATAAAGAACGTCTAGACAGACAGACGTCTAGACAGACAAAAACTAATTTTTATATATAAGAGACCAGCTGAAGGACCTGGCTTTGCTCGGGTATATTTCATCTATTTCATTTAATGTTTGTGTGTGTCATTAAAAGATATCAACACTATCCACTATAACAGTGACATCTACAGCCCCCCACCCCTTTAACAGTGACCTCCACAGCCCCCCACCCCTTAACACTGACACCCCCACACAGTGCCCCGTCTCTTAAAATTGGACCTCTACAGCAGCCCACCCCTAGCTTTGACCTTTACAGCAGCCTTCCCCTTTAACAGTGACTTTCACAGCATACCACCTCCTTGATAATGACCTCCACAGGGGCCCGCCCCCTTAACAGTGGCCTTTACAGCATCCTACCCCTTAACACTGATCTCCATAGCGGACCATCCCCTTAACTGTGACCTCCACAGCAGTCTGCCCCTAGGGTGGCCATAGGTCCAGTTTTAGGCCGGACAGTCTGACTTTCAGACTCACTGTCCTCCATCTGGCATAGGGCCTGGATGGACACAGGGATGTCTTTTTAAACAGTTCACTCTCATAAAGCAGCACTGTGCTGTCTGAGTGTGAGCTGCAGGAAGAAAGTCACCATCCCTTCCACCCCTGCAGCTGGCAGAAGTTGATTTTTAACCTCATTTTCCCTGTCGGCTGAGGAGTGGGAGGGGCATGGCCTAACCAGATTGGGGCATGGCTTAGCGAGACCTAGAAGTTAATTTTTAACTTAATTTTTTCAATCCCTTTCGGCTGAGGAGTGGGAGGTGACATGGCCTAACTGGATCGGGGGCATGTCCTTTGAATAGCTCAGTCTAAGACAGCAGCACTGTGCTGTCTGAGTGTGGGCTGCAGGGAGAAGGTCACCCTCCCTCTCACCCCTGCAGCTGACAGAAGTTGATTTTTAACTTCATTTTTTCAATCCCTGTCGGCTAAGGAGTGGGAGGGGCATGGCCTAACCAGATCAGGGAGTGGCTTAGCTGACCTGGGGCGGGGTTTTAAGTTCGTCTTTTGAGGGTGGACATATTGTGGCAGGGTGCGTGTCTAGGCTCCTTCTTACTGGCTCATTTGCATACCAGATAAACTGGATTTTGAGAGGATAAAAACATCTATTGCTGGAACAAAGGCACGTCTTGAAATAAGGTACTGAGTGCTATTAGGCTAAGGCTTTACTTCAATAGCGATTATCCTTGTGACAGATTTCCTTTAAAGCTCTCCTACAGCAGTGAAAATAAATGGCTGGGTTGTTATGGAAACCTGGAGTAAAACTGTATGTGGAGGCTGGAGTACCTGCAGGCTTCTATTGGCTGATAAGGGTCATGTGACCAAGCTTCTATTGACTAATGCATTTATTTGGGAATATCTCAGGAACGGTACGTCCTAGAGAGCAGAGACCTGTTCTAAAACCTTCCCGGACACCTGATGTACCTGTGTGCCAAATTTCGTGATTGTAAATGCAACGGTGCGGATTCCTTTAGCGGACATACGGTACACACATACACTCAGCTTTATATAATATATATATGTATATATACATATACTACATATACAATGTGTAGTAATCTTTACATGTATAGGTACCTATTGTCTATGCATGTATTTGTCTCACTCTCTCTCTCTCTCTCTGTATATATCTATATCTATATATATATATATATATATATATATATACAGTCAGGTCCATAAATATTGGGACATCAACACAATTCTGACATTTTTGGCTCTATACACCACCACAATGGATTTGAAATGAAACAAACAAGATGAGCTTCACCTGCAGACTGTGGTGAACGCAAAGCAGGTGAACGGTGTAGGAATTACAAAAGTTTGCATATGTGCCTCTCACTTGTTAGAGGGCCAAAAGTAATGGGACAGAATAATAATCATAAATCAAACTTTCACTTTTTAATACTTGGTTGCAAATCCTTTGCAGTTAATTACAGCCTGAAGTCTGGAACGCATAGATATCAGCAGACGCTGGGTTTCATCCCTGGTGATGCTCTGCCAGGCCTCTACTGCAACTGACTTCAGTCCCTGCTTGTTCTTGGGGTATTTTCCCTTCAGCTTTGTCTTCACCAAGTGAAATGCATGCTCAATTCAGGTCAGGTGATTGACTTTGCCATTACATAACATTCCACTTCTTTCCCTTAAAAAACTCTTTCGTTGCTTTTGCAGTATGCTTTGGGTCATTGTCCATCTGTACTGTGAAGCACCGTCCAATAAGTTCTGAAGCATTAGGCTGAATATAAGCAGATAATATTGCCCGAAACACTTCAGAATTCATCCTGCTGCTTTTGTCAGCAGTCACATCATCAATAAATACAAGAGAAGCAGTTCCATTGGCAGCCATACATTCCCACGCTATGACACTACCACCACCATGCTTCACTAATGAGGTGGTATGCTTAAGACCATGAGCAGTTGCTTTCCTTCTCTATACTCTTCTCTTCCTATCACTCTGGTACAAGTTGCTCTTGGTCTCATCTGTCCATAGGATGTTGTTCCAGAACTGTGAAGGCTTTTTTAGATGTCGTTTGGCAAACTCTAATCTGGCCTTCCTGTTTTTGAGGCTCACCAATGGTTTACATCTTGTGGTGAACCCTCTGTATTCACTCTGGTGAAGTCTTCTCTTGATTGTTGACTTTGACACACATACACCTACTTCCTGGAGAGTGTTCTTGATCTGGGCAACTATTGTGAATAGTGTTTTCTTCACCAGGGAAAGAATTCTTCGGTCATCCACCCCAGTTGTTTTCCGTGGTCTTTTGGTGGTGCTGAGCTCACTGATGCGTTACTTCTTTTTAAGAATGCTCCAAACAGTTGTTTTGGCCACGCCTAATGTTTTTGCTATCTCTCTGATGGGTTTGTTGTGTTTTTTCAGCCTAATGATGGCTTGCTTCACTGATGGTAACAGCTCTTTCGATCTCATCTTGAGAGTTGACAGCAACAGATTCCAAATGCAAATAGCAGACTTGAAATGAACTCTGGACCTTTTATCTGCTCATTGTAATTGGGATAATGAGGGAATAACACGCACCTGGCCATGGAACAGCTGAGAAGCCAATTGTCCCATTACTTTTGGTCTCTTAAGAAGTGGGAGGCACAAATGCAAACTGTTGTAATTCCTACACCGTTCACCTGATTTGGATGTAAATACCCTAAAATTAGAGCCGACAGTCTGCAGGTAAAGCACATCTTGTTCGTTTCATTTCAAATCCATTGTGGTGGTGGTGTATAGAGCCAAAAATGTTAGAATTGTGTGGATGTCTCAATATTTATGGATCTGACTGTATATATGTATATATATATATATATATATATATATGTATATATATACTTATTTTTTTTTAGGAAATATGTTGGTGATCATATTTATTGTATGTATGTGTGTCCCTGTGTGTGTGTGTGTGTCAGCATCACCATGTCCACAGTGTTCCTATGTCTTGACGCAGCTGCATCAGGACGTTCTGTGCGGGGCAAGAAGAACAAGATGGAAGAGAAGGCAGCGCCGCCAGCATGGAGTCTGTGGGAGAGACACAGGGAGGCACACTAAGGACGTAGGTAACACTACCACATGATCTACACTAGTGTTATTTGTGGTTTTACATAGGACTGCAGGTAACACTATTACATTTTTGGTAATCAGAGACGCATCACTGTGTTATTTGGGGTGTTATGTAGGACTACAAATGAAATCTACTACATTATCTGTACTCAGAGTTATCACTGTGTTATTTGTAGTGTTACATAGGACTGCTGATAAAACTTTTATGGAATATCCACAGGAGTCCCATAGATTCAGATACCACAGGGTTTTGTTCCTACGGCATTCCCTTTGCCGCAAAACTGACCTGTGCCCTTCATTCTCTTGGTCAGTACGAATACGTATGAACATACAGTACAGACCAAAATTTTGGACACACCTTCTCATTCAAAGAGTTTTCTTTATTTTCATGACTATGGAAATTATAGATTCACACTGAAGGCATCAAAACTATGAATTAACACATGTGGAATTATATACATAACAAAAAAGTGTGAAACAACTGAAAATATGTCATATTCTAGGTTCTTCAAAGTAGCCACCTTTTGCTTTGATTACTGCTTTGCACACTCTTGGCATTCTCTTGATGAGCTTCAGGTAGTCACCTGAAATGGTTTTCACTTCACAGGTGTGCCCTGTCAGGTTTAATAAGTGGGATTTCTTGCCTTATAAATGGGGTTGGAACCATCAGTTGCGTTGTGGAGAAGTCAGGTGGATACACAGCTGATAGTCCTACTGAATAGACTGTTAGAATTTGTATTATGGCAAGAAAAAAGCAGAAGAAAAACGAGTGGCCATCATAACTTTAAGAAATGAAGGTCAGTCAGTCCGAAAAATTGGGAAAACTTTGAAAGTGTCCCCAAGTGCAGTCACAAAAACCAGCAAGCGCTACAAAGAAACTGGCTCACATGCGGACCGCCCCAGGAAAGGAAGACCAAGAGTCACCTCTGCTGCGGAGGATAAGTTCATCCGAGTCACCAGCCTCAGAAATCGCAGGTTAACAGCAGCTCAGATTAGAGACCAGGTCAATGCCACACAGAGTTCTAGCAGCAGACACATCTCTAGAACAACTGCTAAGAGGAGACTGTGTGAATCAGGCCTTCATGGTAGAATATCTGCTAGGAAACCACTGCTAAGGACAGGCAACAAGCAGAAGAGACTTGTTTGGGCTAAAGAACACAAGGAATGGACATTAGACCAGTGGAAATCTGTGCTTTGGTATGATGAGTCAAAATTTGAGATCTTTGGTTCCAACCACCGTGTCTTTGTGCAACGCAGAAAAGGTGAATGGATGGACTCTACGTGCCTGGTTCCCACCGTGAAGCATGGAGGAGGAGGAGGTGTGATGGTGTGGGGGTGCTTTGCTGGTGACACTGTTGGGGATTTATTCAAAATTGAAGGCATACTGAACCAGCATGGCTACCACAGCATCTTGCAGCGGCATGCTATTCCGTCCGGTTTGCGTTTAGTTGGACCATCATTTATTTTTCAACAGGACAATGACCCCAAACACACCTCCAGGCTGTGTAAGGGCTATTTGACCATGAAGGAGAGTGATGGGGTGCTGCGCCAGATGACCTGGCCTCCACAGTCACCGGACCTGAACCCAATTGAGATGGTTTGGGGTGAGCTGGACCGCAGAGTGAAGGCAAAAGGGCCAACAAGTGCTAAGCATCTCTGGGAACTGCTTCAAGACTGTTGGAAGACCATTTCAGGTGACTACCTCTTGAAGCTCATCAAGAGAATGCCAAGAGTAATCAAAGCAAAAGGTGGCTACTTTGAAGAACCTAGAATATGACATATTTTGTTAAGTATATAATTCCACATGTGTTAATTCATAGTTTTTATGCCTTCAGTGTGAATCTACAATTTTCATAGTCATGAAAATAAAGAAAACTCTTTGAATGAGAAGGTGTGTCCAAACTTTTGGTCTGTACTGTATATATATACACATTTACCTCATCCACTTGATCGCGGAGAGGCCATCCCCTCTCATCTTGATTGAAAAAAAAAAAACTGCCAAAGGACCTGGAGCGTCAGTAGCATAATAACATAGTGACGTCATCACGCTCGTCGCAGGTCCTTAAGCGGGTTTTCTTCAATCAAGACAGGAGCGGACAGCCTCTCTGCGATCAAGTGGATGAGGTTAGTATAATTTTTTTTTTACTTTCAGCCACCATTTTAGGAAAAATTGATTAGTTACCATAAAGCGTGAGGAATTTCAGCTTCATGGTGAATCAATTTTTTCCTAAAATTCAGATCAAAATGCACTTTGCATACTTCGATTTACTCAACACTGCTGACAAGCTACTTGAAGAAGTGAAGGGTGAGTCAAAAGTCTCAGGACAACATTTTATTTCAGAAACAAAATAGAAAATTAAATATCTGAATACCCCAGCAACTAATGGTTGAGGGGCCCTATCTTTTAGGCCATGTCTAAAACATGGTCGCTATTTTGAAAGCCGACATATTGGATAAAGGGCAAATTTTTCCAATGGGAAGGGGGTCATGTTGAACATCAAAGAAGACCAGAATATTCTTCGTTATCAACACAGAAAAGTTGCAACAACAAAAAGGAACGTTCCCTGTAATGCACAGCTATTTGAAATGTTCAATGTGTTGTCCCTGGTGCTGAACACGGAACTTTGAAGTTTTGAACTTTCTGTGTTGTTCATTACTTGTGAACCACAATATTGCAAATCTAATTGCGGCAATCGATTTCAGAGAAAATTCTGGTCTCCTTTGATATGCTACATAAACCCCTTCCCATTGGAAATATTTGCCCTATATCCAATATGGTGGCTTTCTAGATGGTGACCATGTTCCCAACATAGCCTAAAACATAGGCCCCTTCACCCATTACTTGCTAGGGTATTCAGATATTTCATTTTCCCTTTTGTTTCCAAAATAACAGGGTGTCCTGAGACTTTTGACTCACCCTGTATGTAAGGGGTGTCATAGCCAGGTCTTCTTACAGAAAAGTGGAGGATCTTTTTAGGTTCCACATGGAATCTCCATTCTAGGATGGTGGAAGGAATCAGGAAGACACAGTTATAACTTAACATTGTCACCATACATTTATCCTTATCACACAATTTCATCATACAAGTTCAGTATACATATAGTGCATTCTTTGAAATGTAACTCACTTTCTACCCAAGGTATGTGACTTTCCCAGAGTGTCTGTACACTGTCATGGTCTGCCTATGACATCATCACTATACATTCCCACCATGGTCACAGTATGTACAGTGTGTCATCCACAGCGGTGCACATACATCTACTCACTGGTGTCTCACAGCAGCTGAGTACAGTACATGGTAAAGCGCATATCATCACAATATGACATACTGTCATGGGTAGAGCTGAGCGAATCGATTCTAAACAAATCGGATTCAACCCAGATATTGTAAAAATTCAAGGTGGATGAAGATCCAATTTTTTTGTGATTCGATTTGGACAAATTGTGGAGATAGATTAATAAAGATTTAATTTTTCATTTTTTGCTTTAAATGAGGAACAAGAGAGACCTCATAGCGTCATATACAAATTTCCATGCCAATTAGAGCACTTTTAATTCAAATAGAATTGATTTCGTACTGTTTCCACTGAATTGAATCAGATATTTTGAGAAATTTTTTCATCTCTAATCATGGGTGCAAGTGATTGGAGATATAATAGTAGGCATAAACATAACATTATAGCAATCAATGCCATGTTCTAGCAACTGTCATGTTAAACTGTCACCAAACTATCTCAGTGGTGGGCGAAGGTGGAAAGAACTGGGTCCTTGGGCATGCTGTCCAGAATTGCGAGCTGTATGCTCGCTCGCTTATGCAGTCATATCTTTGACATCAAGCAGTCTGATGATTACTGGATAGCCATGCTGTTAGACCCTCGCTATCAAAACAAAATGGGGGAATGTTTTCTTCCAGCAGAAAGAGAGGCCAAATTAGGTTATTACCAGGAAACACTGTGTACGCAACTTGCAGTAGCTTTTGGAAAGCAGACACCTGCTGCTAGCGTGTCTGAAAGAGAGGAGAGAGAGGACTCTCTCCTTCCCAGCAGAGGCCCACACCTGCAGCTGCCGCAAGCAGCAGAGGCCGCAGCAGCAGCCATCTCAATCTCCACAACACAGTCGAGCAGTTTTTTCAGGCTGAGGCCAATCAGCAAGTCAAGAACTCCTGCTTCACCATGTCACGGACGGTGTACAGGAAACAAGACAAAGCAACATGCATATATGACTGAGTGGATCCAAAGCTAAGGAACCAAAAGGGAGACCCCTGCACAAGACCTGAGACTTTCCCTGGCTGCTCAGCCTATGCAAAGATCCGAAAGGTGGAAGGTTGCATATCCACGTACCTCGACTATATAACCCCTTAACACCCTACAATAGTGAGGGGACACGACCACCGGCTCCCTACACCAGACACGGAGGGAGTCAGGGTCACCTGGGATCCAGCAAACAGAAAATAACAGATAAATGTTCAGCACTTAACTTTGTAGCAGACTGGAAAACAAGATCAGCATGCACACACACTCCAGGAAGAAGTATAAGCCACCCAGTAATGCACCATGGGGAGGAATTTAAAAGGAAGCAATCAGTCGAACTCCATGACAGCTGAGAGAGGCTAACGAGATGAGGAACTGAACAGCACAACAAAGAGAACTCAAGGAGGAGGTTCTGAAAGGCCTCTGTCAGAGCTTCTCAGCTGTCTGGTTGTGACTCACCGCCCAGGTTCAGACCTACCTACACTCTGGCCTGACTCTGGTTGCTCCCTGACCCCAAAGATTTCTGGTAAGGCAGACTGAGACAGTGGCCCAAACTAACACACTACACTCTCTTTCTTCTATCTTGCCCAGCCTCCAGTGTTATGTTGGGGAGAGGGTTTCCAGCTCCTCAGGGGGTATGGTGACACGCAAAGTTTTACTCCGCCAGTGTCCAAGACATCACTTTTTTCACACTCCTTTGGCTGAGGCCGATGAATACATATGGCCTTGCGGATGGTGCCCCATCTTGTCACTGTTGCTGTCTGCCATCCTACCTATCATAATATTGCCTGCTCACCATATGGCTGCTGCTGTTATCATTCCACTGCTATGGCCTGCCTACCATCATGTTCCGTAAGGCTGCTGCCTCCATCATGCCATTGTTGCTGCCTTCCTACCAAAATGTTCTGTATGGATGCTGCTGCCTCAATCATGCAGCAAACCTGCCTGCCTGCCAACATGTACCATATGGCTGCAACTGCCACCACCGCCTCATCGGCTACTCTTCGTTGCTAATCCCCTACTGCCACCACTATTAACGCTACACATCTGCCACTACTACCACTACTACTACCACCCATATACAGCCAATCTACTGCCTTGTATGTTCCACGCTATGTTGCTTCTGCTGCTGTTGCTATTGCTGCCCGGTGCCTCTAATACCCTACCCTTTTTAAATCCATACTGTACTGCTGCTGCTCCTAATTAAAAGGAAGATATTTTATAGACTCATTCACAATTTCCAGGGCAATTGGAGCCAATTTGGTTGGGCCTGAACCGATTCGGGTCCGAACTGAACTTTAAAAAAAATTCAGCGAACCTGAACCAAACCAATTCTCGACAGGTTCACTCATCTCTAGTTTGATGTGAAAGAAGTAAACTCATTTGTTCAATTGTTATCTGTCTACTATATCTATTTATCTGTCAGTCTATTATCTATGTATCTATATTTATCTGTCTGTCTATCTATCTATTATCTATTAATCTCATATCTATTCTCCTTCCTTCTGCCATTACTTTCTTATCTCAATCACCTGTCTATGTAACCACTTGTATTGATAGATCTATTAACACGATTTCAAATGACATGGATGCACAATCATAAAATCTGCCAGGCCTGACTTCTCCCTTCTCAAATCTCCTTTTCTTACTGTTTATAAATACTAAAGTATGAAGTAAAAATAAAACAAGTACAGCAGTATAACCAAACTAAAGCATACTTCTTCCACCTTGCTGCGTTTTTGGCTTATTCTGGTAAATAATTAAACAACTTAATTTTTTTTTTTTTCATTTTAGTTCTGATAAAAAGCCAAAAGATTAATGTTCCACCTGAGCACAATACCCAGAGACCAGAGAGGGCATGAGGCTGACCCAGCTGTACATATATCTAGCATGCTTTGATCTGCAATTGATCTTTTTAATTGGACTTATGTGCCTACAGGTGGTTTGTTCCAAAATAGATATGCTGTAAACTAAATGCAAAAATCACCTGAGCATAATTGTAATGCCAGATATTACAAACAGTAGGCAACCTCAACAGAGAACACTAATTAATATTTGCCTGGCAGTCTCATTTCATGCAATTTGTAAAGGTCCATCTAGGTTTGGACTTCCGACTGTGGAATTAAAAGGCTCTTTTCCAAAATCTTCATTATTAAGATGATAAAAGTATTAGTACAGTAAATGTACATTGTCAAATAGCTGCACCTGGTCTAATTATATGCCGCAGCATGGCGGGCCCAGCGGTGCCTTAGCCTTTCGCTCCATTGTAATGTCTGTCTTTTATGAGGAACCCTTAGACTGTACAATAAAAAAAAACTGCCAAATATTCATCCTTACTCACAAAACAGAGTTGCCAAGACACTAGATGACCTTGGGCAGAAATATACTGTATGCTGGGTATCAAGGGTGGGTGCCTTCATACAAGAGGTAACCAGTCAGCTGTACTTACAAATCTGTGACCATTTAGCTGTTGTACAGCTACAAATTCTACTATCCCTACACCATCTAGTTGCAAAGAGTTCCAGATTTTTCAGGATTTTCCTAATTTTAAATCCCAACAAATTTGACTTTTACTAGTGCAGCGAGCCCCTGAGAAGCCAGAGCAGAGGATGGGAGTGGTAGTAGTCTTGATGATGATGTGTCATGGCCTACTCCCTCAGTCTGTTGCTCCCTGGGGTCATTGCAGTGGAGGAGGGGCATCCTTTGTTCCCTTGGGGCACTTCCTGTAGCTGATGGTGGTTCATGGGTGCCCATGGTGTTAATTCTATGTGGGTGCTAGGCAGGGGATGTGATGGAAATGCAATGACCAACACGTGTTGTTAAAAGAGTCAGAGACCTGGCCAGATTGAACTTAACAAAAGTCTCTCTTTACTATGTGCACAATAGGATGTGTAGTACATCCAGCAGTTATCTGTACAAAGTGCAAATTCCTCCCAGATTCCTAAAAGTATGAGCTAGGTAGTTTCCCGCAATGGCTGTCTAGTTACTCCTTCTCTTGATAAAGTCCCTGTTATTTGTATTTCTGACTAGAAACTGCAATCTGATAACCACGGCTGTAGTATCCACTAAACTGGGGTACATAGGGTGTCTTAACTTGTTTCCTCTTTGCAGCAGCAGGGTCTGAACACTATAAGCTAGGATTTCCTTGCTGTGTGTCTCTCGCTGTAGCCATGCAAATCCTCCTCCTTTAGTTCTTGCTCTTTTTCATCTTTTGGTGTCACAGTCTCTCCTGTGACAGGGGTCAGAATGTCTAACAGACTGGCTGCACATGATGTTATCTGAGAGCCTCTTTGGTTTAACTTTTCTGTGTTGTTGCTGGGTATGACCACACCTCTGGTCTCAGGTGTAGCTTAAGTGGTCATTCTAACTCCTCTATTTAGTCTGGCCTTACCCATTATGCTCTGAAGTTGATAGCTCCTTTCGGGTTGTGAAGAGTTGGTGTCTGGTTCTCCTCTGAGTTACTGCTCTGTCATGGTCTTACCTCCTTGCTGTTCCCTTCGTTTGACATGTGCTGGCGGCCATCTTGGTTTCTGGGTTTTCTTGTAGCCTCCCACCCTGCGGCTCCTCCTTCCCACTGGGAGGAGCTGGATGCCTAGCTCATATATATAGGAGGTCTGTGGCTTCAGTTCCTTGCTTGGTCCTCCTGTGTTCACATGCTTCCAAGACTGCTGCTGCTTCTGGTTCCTGATCCTGGCCTCGTCTGACTACCCCGTTGGTTCCTGATTCCGGCTTCGTCTGACTACCCCGTTGGTTCCTGTTCCTGGCTTCGTCTGACTACCCTTCTGGTTCCTGACCTCTGTCTCCGCAAGACCCTGCTTCGGTTTAGCCATCCGTTCGGACTTTGCTACGGCTTGCTCTTCAATAAAACCTTCTTATTTTCCACTTATCTCTTGTTGTACGTCTGGTTCATGGTTCCATGACATGCTCGTCTGCATATTTTGGAGTTAAGTGTCCTTTTCCTTATTTCTTGTTTGTGGTTTCTCCTACCTTTTGGTATTAGGCTTGAGAGTGTCTCCTGTTCCTTCAGCTGGGAAGTAACAGGTCATGTCTTGCCCTGACACTATTTCCAGGGCCCTTTAGGGTGAGATAGGACCCTAGGTTCCAACGTATGAACATTCCTACCATCAAGGTCTGTTCATACTTATAGTAGTCAGGGCTTAGTTTAGGGATTCACTAGGTGGTGACCTTTTCCCCTTTCCCTAGTTTCCAGGCCTAGTACCTTTTCCCTTCCCTCTTGTGGACGCTGTGGAGTTATCCACCCACACCTCACAGTGACACCTGGAGCTTGTGCAGGTAACAGGGCTTCAATGTTTGGAAGAAAGGAACACATGGTTGTCTGCTCCCTTCCTGCTTCCTCTCTACAGACAGACTGACTGGAAATTTTGGGAAGTAGGGGGTGGGGCCAGCCCACACCCTAAGCTCCAGAGAGGGCTCGGCCAGGATTATTAGTTCTGGCCACACCTAGCTCCATTTTGAACATTTTGGATGTAAGGTGCATTAAATTACAAAACATTATAACAGTATAAACCCATTTCAGATAACCTAACTACTGGGGTACTGGATAAGCCAAGAATGGGTGGGACTAAACATAAAAATATGTTTTAAAGAATACAGTGGTGAGAAATAAATATGAGGTCCCCATCCAGGACCACCAAAAGTAAACTAAATCTGCTACGTTATTTTCCTTCACCGATATAGTTAGTAGAACTAAGGCTGCCCCTAGATTTTCACCAGAGCCCACCACAAGGCACATTGAACTTGGTTGCTAGGGTAGAGTTTCTGCAAGTGCAAGGTCACAGATAGATACCAAGTAGTAGCAGGAGAGTAGAATAAGCCAGAGTCTAAGACAGGAGAGTTAATAGAAGCCTAAAAAGAAAACAAGGGGATAATCCAAGAACAAGATGTGGAGTCATAACCAGGAGAATCAGGAAACAAGGGTTATATTCTGAAACAAGTCAAGATCAGTAAACAGGAAGGTCAAACAGAAATGCAGCACTGTTCTGAGCAGAACAATCTGGACCCAGGAAAACCAAAATCACAGGCACTGACAAGACAACATGTCTGACTTAAATCCCTCTCCTAGCTCTGGGATTGGACACTGAGCCAGGGACCTGGCTTGGTAAGTATTCAAATATACTGTCAAGTCAGATTATCATAAACGGGTCCATGTAAATGCCTTATAACTCTCTTCCCCAAATTTTGAAGCAATTTGTAGCAATCACATAGGAAAATACAAGAAAACCAGTTGACGATTCTTTAGTCTTTTGTTTACCAAGCAGCAGGAGATTACATTTACAACACAATGGAGAGTAAAGGGCCCAGTTCTGATATTCAAATTGCACATTGTCTTTCACAGTACAATTCTAATCAGCATAAATTGTGGATATTAGAATTGTTTTTTGTCTTATGATGTCACTGGATTGAAATCCTAGAAAGAAAAAAAAAAAAGCTGAGACTATAAAACGTAGATCACGTAACGTGCTGGTGGCGGGGGAGGGGGATTTAGGGGTATAACTGTATAAAGTAAAATGTATTGTTTTCCTAAAATACACCCTGTAAATATTTACTACAGCACAATACACTCTTAAATCAGAGCTGGATCTGAAGTGAAAAGTAGCAATATTCTAGTCACTCAGGGACAATGAATCTGGCTAAAGAATACATTTTTCTCTGCTGTAGATGAGAATGCAAATGATAAGATCTTAGAGTCATTATTATTTCTCGTATATAATGTCGCAAGAAGAGATACAGAGAGCTAGCAGATGGTAAACGGGAAAAAATGCAGGCAGGATCTGTGAAAGATATACAGGCATTAACCCCCCGTGCATGCAGTGTAATAATACACAAGATGAATTATTATGTACAGATGTAGCAGAGCTGAGATTGTCAGCCGTGGGCCGTGATAGTTTTCTGCGTTAAAATATCCTACAGCCTATGTGGTACCACAACACAACACAATCCCAGCACTGCTGCGTCTTAAATGAAAAGGGTTGACCAGGGTTAGAAAAGCATTGCCCTCAGAAATTTCAGAAATAGAACAGCGCCTGTTGTGGTTGTGTCTGGTATCGCAACCTGTGGGCGCATGTGACGCTGTTACTGGAAAAATAAAGCAGCCATGTCTTTCTGATCCTAGACAACATTTTGTGGGCTCCAGAGATTTATACACATATCTAGCTCTATCAATAGTAGGGTCACTCCAATATATTTTTTCTTCCCATAGCTCACAATTAAAGGGATTGTCTACTTCACAACTTTTATAAGGAAATGTGAAGATTCCTTCTTAAAGCTCACCTCTGATAACCAGATGGGAGAGACAATGCAAAGAGCAGCTCGCCCTATGGAGGACCATGCCTGTCCACACATTAAATAGACAACCCAATGACTTCCATGTTTGTCATGTATTGCTTTATTCCGAGGGAATGATAAGTCACGGCCAGTTCCCTCAATGAAACTTGACACTGGGAACATGTGTTCATTCATCTGTTACCAGGAAAATCACTGTTAGACTAGGCACAATGTAGGGATAGCTCAGCTGAATGTTGCTTCATTCTGGAGGGAAAAAAATCCATAGCAGTTAAGTGCACTAAGGGCGGGCCAAAGCCATTCTGTGCACTCTTGCTCCTCCAGCTTCCACTGCCAACTCCTCCCTCTCCTTGATTGACAGGTCCAAGGAAGATGACTATGCAGAAACCTGGCTCTATCAATCAAGAAGGAGATAGGCTGGCAGAGGAAGTTGGAGGAGCAAGGGTACACAGAGTGCCTTGGGTCCACATTCAGTGCACTTACAGGAACTACTCATTTGTATAAGTATTTAGCTAATATAGTCCTACAAGGCATTGTACCCGATTTAACAGTGAATTTCCTGGTGATAGACTATCTTTAAGGTTGACCTGTTGATATCACATATGACAGTCCATATGAATGGCTTGCTGTATGACTTGAAAGATTGTGGGCTCAATGGTGAGTTGATTAGGATTGTGTCTCAGCACTGGGAGCCTCCTTACATTTTTATCCAGGTTCTGCCAAGGATGGCCTTCAACCACACAACCACATAAACGAGAAGTTCCTGAAAAGTTCCTGAAAGAGGAGACCTTAGATCATGGGCACACCAGTAAATGCTCACATTACCATGCAGTTAGGCTACTTTCACACTAGCGTTCGATCGGATCCGTTCTGAACGGATCCGATCATAATAATGCAGACGGAGGCTCCGTTCAGAACGGATCCGTCTGCATTATATTGGCATATAAAAACTAAGTGTGAAAATAGCCTCGGACGGATCCGTCCAGACTTTCAATGTAAAGTCAATAGGGGACGGATCCGCTTGAAGATTGAGCCATATTGTGGCATCTTCAAACGGATCCGTCCCCATTGACTTACATTGTAAGTCTGGACGGATCCGCACGCCTCCGCACGGCCAGGCGGACACCCGAACGCTGCAAGCAGCGTTCGGGTGTCCGCCTGTCCGTGCGGAGGCGAGCGGAGCGGAGGCTGAACGCCGCCAGACTGATGCAGTCTGAGCGGATCCGCATCCATTCAGACTGCATCAGGGCTGGACGGAAGCGTTCGGGTCCGCTCGTGAGCCCCTTCAAACGGAGCTCACGAGCGGACAGCCGAACGCTAGTGTGAAACTAGCCTTATTTATTTTCTTTTTTTCTCAAGGCTTTTTTGTTTCTTATTCTGTTGTGTTGGAAGGAGCACTAAACCTAGAAATGAAGGATACAAGGGTACCGGAGATAACCTCACTCCTACTCTTGTAGAAATCCTGCAGAGAACCCAAGGGGTTCATCTCCTACCATTCTGCTCTAGTTTCAGCTGGTAAATGGCTGAGGGTGTGTCTCCCACTAAAGAAATGTTGGGGTCTAAACAAACCTTTTGTCCAACTGCAAAGAGAGGGGGAGGCTCCTGCTGCAGCCAGTTGTCTTACAACATGACACAGACCAGTGAGGAGGAGGAGAAGGAACATGGCTGATCTTTTTGGAGATTAAGGGGAAAATTCTATATTCTGTGTTTAGTGCTCCTTTAAAGATCATCCCTCAGTCTGACTAATATACAATGAGAGAGGACAGAAAAGGGATCAAATACTTTCAGATAGTGCTATATACTTAAAGACGTGTTTTCTTTAAACGTACATCATTGTGCTATGAATAAAACTCATTAAATGCTTAGTATGACAAGGTAACAATGAAGTCTAATGAATAACACATATTCCTCATTTCGTCTTGTCTTTGCTTCTTTACAATAACAAAGAAATTCACAGTTCATCAGTTCAGCTTGTTACATGTAGCAGAGTCCTAATTCTGTACAGTATGAAAAGGAAATGGCTATTGAATATAATGACAATACTAATTTTGGACCACTCTTGTCCATAG
The DNA here is from genome assembly GCF_014858855.1 of Bufo gargarizans. Lineage (NCBI taxonomy): Eukaryota > Metazoa > Chordata > Amphibia > Anura > Bufonidae > Bufo > Bufo gargarizans. The sequence goes on from NC_058083.1 coordinate 12,207,892, forward strand.
GCTGTGTCTGATATTGCAGTTAAGCACCATTAAAGGGGTTGTCTAAGTTATTTTTTTGCTCTTTGTATGTTTCTAACTTGGCAAATGAAAGGACTTTACAATTCACTTACTTTATCTCCAGTTGCTGCTTTCTCAGATTTTACTGAGGGTTACATGACCTGTAGGGTGGGCAGACGTCCAGTTTTAGGCCAGACAGTCCGGTTTTCTGGCTCCCTGTCCTCCATCCGGCGCAGGGCCTGGACGGATGCAGGGATGTTCACCCTTTCAGTAGTTCACAATCAGACAGCAGCATTGCGCAATCTGAGCGTGAGCTGCAGCAACTGACTGAGGCTTCTTTCATCCCCAGTCAGTCACTAGAGCCGCAGACATGGCTCCCTGTGTGTCACGACCCTTGGTCATGGTCGTGACTCCTGTAACCGCGTACAGTTGCCTGCGGTCTTGGTGTTGTTGTCAATCACAGGTGAGGGCTATAGTATGTTGCCTCACCTGTGGTTGCCGCTGGCAACATTGTGTATGTGGCAGCTGAGCAGCCTGAGCGGTGCTAGGCAGCTTGCTGCAATAGGCATGCGGTTGCACCTGGCAACCTTTCTTTATAGGTGTGCCTTTTATCGGTGTGCACGGGGTGTTATATGTATTGTGTGCACTTCCCCTTTAAGTTGATGTCTTCCCTTCCCTTGTGTTGGAAGGGTTAACTTCCTTCCTAGTGTGTGTGTGCACTGGGTGTGTCTCACTGTGGGTGTGGCTACTTGGCCCTATAAAGCCTCAGTGAATAGCAGTAGTCAGTGGGGGTTCTTCAGCCATGCTTGCTAGAGACATCCTCCTGGTTACTTATCATCTGCCAGTGAGGGCTACCCTGGTGGTCATAAACTTTATGTCTGGTGTTAGTTTTTGGTTTATGTGTTATTGCAGCACACGGTTTACTGGGTTCCCGTGTGATGTCTGTTGTGTGCTGTGTCCTTGGTGTTGGTTGTGGATAACAGCACTTGCACGTGGGTTCCAGGTTGTGTGTCTGTGGCAGGTAAGTGTGGTACTAGTCTCACTTACCTGTCAATGCCATATGTCTGTTTATGTTTCCCCTTTCTATGTAGCTTGACCAGTGAGACTCCTGTTCCTCCGTGTCTTACCCTGCTCCTAGTCCAGGGCCACCCTGAGGGCGAGCAGGAATATCAGGTTCCGGAGTATGAGCCCTCCTACCTTCAGGCTTGGCTCATACGGATAGGAGACAGGGTCAGAGTTAGGGATGTGTAGGAGGTGACCAGCTCCCTAATTCTCTGTCCTGGCCTTGCAGCGACTCCATCTGCTGATACCGCACGGCTGAGGGTTTTCCCCATCCGCAGCCGTGACACTGTGGCTGTCTGAGGGGGAGAGAAGCACCAGGCTGCCTCAGCTCACCTTCCCCTCAGAATTTTCTTCCCTCTCCTACCCCCTTTTTTCCTGGTGGCGATGGGGGGCGTGGGTTCACATAGTTGGGCGTGGCTTATCAGTTGGGGGCGTGGCTGTTGAGGTCCAGCTTTCTTGGGTGAAGACAGTGGCCACCCTAATGACTTGTGATGTCAGCCTCTCTCCCTGTTCTGATGATGTTTCATGCACAAGCCTGAGAGAGCAGATATGTGCCTGTACACAAGAGGTCGCTGTGCTGGCCACACACCTCTGCACTGCCGGCTGCTGCTTATTACTCTCCCGTGGATTCTTGAGGAAAAACATTAACCCCTTCAGCTGCACAGACTCAGGGCTGAAGGCTTTACTGAGTAGCTGCAGGCAGTAAGGAGACAAATGCTGGGAACAGGAGCTGACAGGGGAGTTCTGCAGAGCAAATTCGACATGCTACTGAGTCTCCCAGCAGGCAGACATGTCACTAAGGACAGACTTACTCACTCCCTTTGCAGACCAGGGGGAGGGGCAGAGATTGTTGTTATTGCATGTAAACAAAGGGCCAGAAGAGAACCAAGGAAATGAGGAAATATTTTTTTTGCCTAAAACTTGCTTAGCTTAGTTATATATTACTGCTCATCAAATTTACAGTGCCATATATTTATTTTTCATATCTGAGGCAACCCCTTCAAAGAGGAACACTCTGCAGAATCAACCCTATTAAACCAGGCAGGCATACTGCCTGTTAGAGTTGATCCTGATGACTGATGGTGAAAATCCATCACACTGTTCCAGAGAAAAGGAAGTGTGATTCCATAGGAAAATTAGGGCTGACGGGTGGTCCCTAGCTAGGTCCCCAGTGCACTTCAGCTCCTCTGCCTTCTTGTGTTTGTCCTCTCTCCACCCCTTGGTACTATTAAGGCCTAGTTTGCATATGGATTTTCACCATCCAGGAATCATTTAAAGGGGTTGTTCACCCCTAGGAGCCTTTGGGGCAGACTCCCCAGAGTGTCTGGACCTGTGGAGGGAATCATACTTACCCGATCCCCGCTGCTGACATTCGGCTCCTTCACTCCCCCCATGCCGCTACAGCCCCCCTTCCCCCACATAAACATCTTGCTTGATGTGGCCACTGCAGCCATTGATTAGCTGCAGCAAAGTTGTATACACCTTGTGTCATGTGACTGGGTCATGTGACACGTGGGGGATAAGTCATGGCTGCAGCCAATAACTGAAACCAGCGTCAAACAGAATGTTGACGAGGGAAGACTGGGGAGTGTCAATGTTACAGGGGAGCGAAGTTGCTGGTATCCAGTAGCAGGGATAAGGTAAGCATGATTCTCTCTATAAGTCTGGTCAAGCTGGGGAGGTTGCCTGAAAGTGCCCAAGGGGTTAACAACCCCTTGAAGCAGGATCAACCCTAATAATCAGCATTACTAGTTTAATAGAGTGCTCTCTTGCTCTCCAACCTCTTTTTGAAATTATACTAACCCAGCAACCATCTGATCACCAAGGGTCCAGCAATATAAAGGTGGAAGCTGCGGCAAGCCATACGCTTCCCATGTATTAAATGCTTGTCATAGTTTGCCATTCACAAGCATATGGGGATGATCTGCCATACCAGGAACAACCCATGGACAAAAGTGGAGCTTTTTCAGGGAGAAAAAAGCTGACTGTTTTTCTCTAGCCATAACAACTGCACTACCCAAGACTTGGGAGTTACTGCAATAGTTTGTAATGGAATGCAAAGTAATGTATAATGTAATGTCATACTATACACCTTGTTAATCAGCAGAAGGAGTACGGTTGACAGGGGTTGGCAACAGGAAAGGGACTTACCATCCCATATCCCCCCTCTTGGAAGGAGTGGACTGGTCTGAATTCCTGCTACGGGAGGGGAAAAGCTAGTTAGAGGGCACCATTTGGAGGAAAGTGAAGAGAGAAAGAGCATGTGATCCAGCTCCTGGACCATGGCCATGAGGACTTCAGAGTCAGCTCATCTGGGAGGACCACTACTCCAGAGGGACTGCAGGGCCCCAGGTTACAGAAGACCTGAAGCTAAAGCATATTATTATCAGCAGAGTGATCAAGCATTCAATCTAGACAAACTCTGCTGCAAGGTGAGGGGAAACACATTAAGTACAGTAGGAAAAGGAATCAGCAAATTTCTGAGTGTCATCTTCTGCCACATTACCAGCTACCATAACTCATTATCTGGGAGGAGAAAACTGCACTTTGCACGAACTGCTGCTGGATGTGCTGCAATTTGTCTTTGCACTCAGTAATGGAAGACATTATTTGCTCTTTAATCTCTCTCTACCTGGTTCCTTCACATCACTTATTGACTACTCCAAACTCTGAGACTAGTACACCGTGACATAACACTTTTCCAGGGCCACTACCACTCCTATCCTCTACACTGGCTCCTCCAGGGCTCACACTACAACCACATAACAGCAGTATAGAAACTATACTGTAACATTTCTCCCTTTCCAAGCAAACGGCCCCCTTCTGGCAGATCCCTATTCCCTAACTGGGCACTTGAAAAAGGATTATGTTTGTAACACAACCTTTTTAAAGTGAGTTATATCATCTTGAAGTACCAGAAACTTCCTTAGATCAAGTGTGGCGCTCTTTAGGCAAAAAAAGTTGGCTTATTTTTTTATACAGTTCCTTTAACGAGCGTGTCTGAGCAAACACTAATGCAAAAACACTCCAGTCTTAAACTAATGCCATGGCAAATATGACAGATAATGGAATCAAAATCAGACCGAGCCAGACATAAAACTATTTCCATAATATTAAATTTAAACTAAATACAACAGTAATAACCACTCAATGCTTAAATGTAATGTAATCATCGAAAAAAGACTGCTAAAATGAAGCACAAACAGAAGCCACTCATCTGAAAGGTTATTCCAAAGAGGCGAATGAGAGAATCAGTCTAGTTTGAGACTAAATCCAGCTGAAAGCGGAATAGAATGAATATTTTATAAATTGTATTACTGCAATGTAAGTCGGGGTGACAACAGGATCAACATTAATGACTTTAATACATGTAACAAAGATTTGTGCATTTTAAGTAGACCCGTTCTAATACAGTTGCCAGGGAGCCGGATAAATTTGCCTAGAAATTGAGACTAATGCTCATTGTGTGTCCCACTTCTGTCGGCTGATATAGTTTCAATGTCTGAGATGGGAAATGATTATTCGAGCTAAACATTACTTCATGGAAGCTCATACTAGAGTACAAGGAATTCTTTTATTTTAGTCACTGGACACAGTTTTGTAAGCAGTTGCGGAATTTTTTTAAGGCCATGGAGTCAAAGAACTTCAGTTCCGGATTAAAGAATAATTTGCAAACTGTAAGATGCCTAATAGTGTTTAGCGCGAATATTCAAATTGCGAATTTTATTTAGAATATAGTGCTATATATTCGTACTCGCGAATAGTGTCGAATTTTCTAATTTATTTTGAAATATATTACATTGCTGATTTTTGCAATCAAGTAAACAATGGTTAGGAGATCACAAATTCTCGAATTTGCAAATTTATGGCGAATATTCGGCTAAAAATGTGCAAAATATTGCAAATTTGAATATTGCCTATGCCGCTCATCACTAATGCCTAATAAGCATTGGCTAATGTGCACCTACAGTAAATGGAGTTTATGTCAAGGAAAAATTACACAAAAAAATGAAAAATTGGTTTTTGTATTATAAAAGCTATGATCCCTATATTCAAAATTACAGTATAGTTTCTATGTAAAGTCGAGACAGGGATATGTAAGCCAGGAACGCTATTTTGGCAGAGTAACAGCTTGTCGGAGTTCACCGTATCTGGCCTAGCCAGACACTGCAGTTTATCGCTAGGAAAAAAAGGAAAAACATGTCCAGCACTGAGATAATTAGCTTTATGTAAAAATACACCTCCACATGGAAACCAACGCGTTTCAATCTTACCATGACTAAGATCCATCAGATCGAAACACGTTGGTGCATTACCTCTTTCCATGTGGAGGTATATTTTTCATGAAACTGAATAAAGACTGAAGATTTTATTTTCATCAAATTTTTTTCCAGGATTCTTTACGGACTGGACCAGTTCCTTGCACGAGAGGCTATACGGGTAGTACTGGATTCCTGATTTCCACAGTTTATTGCCAGACCCCATTGACTATAATGGGATCCGACAGGGAGTCGGCTGGTGTCTAGCATGAGGGCCAGTTTTCAGACGGACAAAAACTGGGGCATGCATTTTGGAAACCAGCCAAATCCCCCCCCCCCTCAGATCCCAAACGGCTCCAGTTAGGCTGGATATGATGGGCTCCAGCTTGGCCGGATATGGTAAACTCTACTGGAACAACTTGATGGATAGATATATTGTAGATATGGAACTAGTTTAACTTGGTTTAACTTTACAGAAATATCAGTCTCTGAACTAGAGATGACTAAATTTCCTAAAATAAGAAATTTGATTTGGTTACAAATCAATTCTACCCAAATGGAAAGTGCTTTAAATGTCTCTATTTTCACAAATTTGGATCGAATTTCAATTCTAACAAATTGATTTGCTAATCTCTACTCTCAATAATGTTTTTAGAGATGGTAATAACTTTTTGTAACCAGTACCCAGCGACTTGTCAATGGCAATTTCTACTTCAAAGTTAAACATAGAAGAGGATTCTTTACGGTAAGAGCAGTGAGACTATGGAACTCCCTGCCTGAGGAGGTGGTGATGGTGAGTACAATAAAGGAATTCAAGAGGGGCCTGGATGTATTTCTGGAGCGTAATAATATTACAGGCTATAGCTACTAGAGAGGGGTCGTTGATACCAGGGCCGTTTGAAGGAATTTGGGGGCCCCAAGCAAAATAGACATGGAGAGCCCCCCCCCCCCATTCACAGTGCAAATACTGTGGATGGCACTGTTTAGGGGGGGATCTGTGGATGGCACTGTTTAGGGGAGGTCTGTGGATGGCACTGTAGGGGGATCTGTGGTTGGCACTGTTTAGGGGAGGGGAGATCTGTGGATGGCACTGTTTAGGGGAGGGGGATCTGTGGATGGCACTGTTTAGGGGAGGGGGGATCTGTGGATGGCACTGTTTAGGGGGGATCTGTGGATGGCACTGTTTAGGGGGGATCTGTGGATGGCACTGTTTAGGGGGGAGATCTGTGGGTGGCACTGTTTAGGGGAGGGGGGATCTGTGGATGGCACTGTAGGGGGATCTGTGGATGGCACTGTTTAGGGGAGGGGGATCTGTGGATGGCACTGTAGGGGGATCTGTGGATGGCACTGTTTAGGGGGGATCTGTGGATGGCACTGTTTAGGGGGGATCTGTGGATGGCACTGTTTAGGGGGGAGATCTGTGGGTGGCACTGTGTAGGGGAGGGGGGATCTGTGGATGGCACTGTTTAGGGGAGGGGGGATCTGTGGATGGCACTGTAGGGGGATCTGTGGATGGCACTGTTTAGGGGAGGGGGGATCTGTGGATGGCACTGTAGGGGGATCTGTGGATGGCACTGTTTAGGGGAGGGGGGGATCTGTGGATGGCACTGTAGGGGGATCTGTGGATGGCACTGCCATCCACAGATCCCACTACAGTGCCATCCACAGATCCCCCTCCCCGACGCTCACAGCAGTATATTTATAAACTAATCAGTAACTACTTTAACTTTATTCATTGCTCATCGCTGAGCTCTTAACTTGGATTATTTGGATATCTCTTACTTTGTCTTCGCTCCGGTAACTAACAGCAGGCAGTGCAGGCGGCGCTCACTCACTGACGTCACGCGCCTGCGCCGCCCCCCGCTGCCTGCTGTTAGTTACCGGAGCGAAGACAAAGTAAGAGATATCCAAATAATCCAAGTTAAGAGCTCAGCAATGAGCAATGAATAAAGTTAAAGTAGTTACTGATTGGTTTAAAATATACTGCTGTGAGCGGCGTGGCCCTGTCTGTATATTCTAACCCCCAGGCAAGCGTCCCCGTCACCATGGGAACGCCTGGGGGTTAGAATATACCATTGGATTTGAGTTTTTGCAATCTCACTGAGCTCGTAAAACTCAGATCCGATGGTATATTCTAACCCCCAGGCAAGGGGTTAGAATATACCATCGAATTTTCTGAGTTACTCTGTTTGGCCCCGTCCAGCTTGGGGCCCCAACCAGCTCGGGGCCCCAAGCAATTGCTTGTTTTGCCTGTCCCTTAGCGACGGGCCTGGTTGATACAGGGAGTTATTCTGATTACCTGATTGGAGTCGGGAAGGAATTTTTTATTCCCCTAAAGTGAGGAAAATTGGCTTCTACCTCACAGGTTTTTTTTTTTTTGCCTTCCTCTGGATCAACTTGCAGGATGACAGGTCGAACTGGATGGACAAATGTCTTTTTTCGGCCTTATGCACTATGTTACAGTTCACCCAACTCTGCTGATCCCAGTGTATCTCAAAGGCAGGTTCCTCTTTTAGTTCCTCATAAGCTTCGGTTGCCACTCAATCAAGCAGGCACTTAGCACCTTGGGGCATCTAATGAATTTGCTGGGCCTCTAGGGCACATGGGTATGGTGCATTTAACTACACCTGCTCATCTATGGCAGGATTACAGAGCAAGGCGGATCAGTAGTAATGTGGAACCACTGTGCCAAGTAACCGGTTTGACGTTGGGCCAAACCCTAAGGGCGTTTTTCCCCGGTATTCACCCTTTAACCTTTATACAGGCATGTGGACTTTGCTGCGGGTTAGCGACCAAATCACTACCTCCTGGGATAGTTCCCATGTGATTGGAAGCTGACCCTAGGACTTAGACAAGATCAGGAAATGCACAAAACCACAGGCACAGTCTGAATGGGAATTAATACTAAAACGCAGGTCTCTGGAACACCACAACAGGCAGAACAAGAGCTAAAACACCAGACTGGATGATAAAACATAACTAAACTGAGATGAAACAAGACCACGGCAGGAACTCAGGCAGGATAAGGTCAGACATGACAATGGACACAGGTCAGACATACAGACTGTTAAGGACTAAACAGGCAAACAGAACAACAGACTGAGATACAGGAACTATTGCTGTAAACTGTAGCTGTTGCTCAGCCGAGGGGGTGGGATACACAGACAGAATGTATAGCTTAGCTCGTTAACCCAAAGCACCCACAAGTGCACACAACCAGAAAGAGGGATTAACCTCTACATGGAACAGAACACAAAGCAAGCAAGGCCAATTAACCCTTGCCTTGTTGAACAGAACAGAGAGGAGAGACATGCCAATGGTAATGTTCACACCACAAATTGGCACACAACACATGGCCATAGGTACATATCCACTAGTATAATGCAATCAGCCCACACGGCATGCAATGGGACACCACAAGTATCCGCGGCAAGTACGCATGAGACAGAGGAAGAGGGTAACTGCCATACCGACACATGGCCCTAGATACACACCACCAGTATCTGACAACCAGCCCACACAGCATACAATGGAATGCATGAACATATGTTGTAATGGGCAGAAAAATAGGACCTAATATATTCTGTCCCTACATAGGAATTTTTGTGCCCATCGACTTCCACACGGTGCTGGTGTTCCTATTTTTCCACCAACATAATATCCGTGACTGAACCAGTACCCAGAACCATGTTGAGTTACAATATTTTAGCATCAGAATAAGAAACCATCACCTTTGCCCTCTTAAAACATCATGAACGATATAAATATATATAGCACATTTCCCCATAAGGGCTCTTTCACACTTGCGTTCTTTTCTGGTATAGAGCCCCTAGGACGGAACTCTATGGGCTCTTTCACACCTGCGTTCTTGTCTTCCGGCATAGAGTTCCGTCGTCGGGGCTCTATGCCGGAAGAATCCTGATCAGTTTTATCCTAATGCATTCTGAATGGAGAGAAATCCGTTCAGGATGCATCAGGATGTCTTCAGTTCCGGAACGGAACATTTTTTGGCCGGAGAAAATACCGCAGCATGCTGCGCTTTTTGCTCCGGCCAAAAATCCTGAAGACTTGCCGCAAGGCCGGATCTGGAATTAATGCCCATTGAAAGGCATTGATCCGGATCCGGCCTTAAGCTAAACGTCGTTTCGGCGCATTGCCGGATGCAACGTTTAGCTTTTTCAGAATGGTTACCATGGCTGCTGGGACGCTAAAGTCCTGGCAGCCATGGTAAAGTGTAGTGGGGAGCGGGGGAGCAGTATACTTACCATCCGTGCGGCTCCCGGGGCGCTCCAGAGTGACGTCAGGGCGCCCCAAGAGCATGGATAACGTGATCGCATGGCACGTCATCCATGCGCATGGGGTGCTCTGACGTCATTCTGGAGCGCCCCGGGAGCCGCACGGACTGTAAGTATACCGCTCCCCCGCTCCCCACTACTACTATGGCAACCAGGACTTTAATAGCGTCCTGGCTGCCATAGTAACACTGAACGCATTTTGAAGACGGATCCGTCTTCAAATGCTTTCAGTTCACTTGCGTTTTTCTGGATCCGGCGTGTAATTCCGGCAAGCGGAGTACACGCCGGATCCGGACAACGCAAGTGTGAAAGAGGCCTAACATGCATCAGTTCAATCCTGGAACACACACAGTTAGCCAAATAGCAGCAGAGTACACCTTACACTTGCACTTACATGTTTTTTTTTTTCTCACCCAGAAACATCACTTTTTTTCTATGGGTTGTTTTTTTCTTTTTCAGCCCAACTTCTAAAGGACTGAGCCATAATAGCACATAGCCTATACATGTGAGCAGTATGTATCTCAGAGACAAGGTCATAGTGATCACCTAAAAGAGATGGGATTATGTTATGAGACTCCAGTAGCAGGTAGGAACTGCAGAGTCCAATACTGCACAGCTTTCTGACAACTATCACTATAACAGAGCTGAGTTTCCCATTACATCTCATAAAAAATCCATTTAGTGTGTGCTAAAAATTATTATATATATATTTTTTTTAAATCTAATTAGGCAACTTTAAAGTGGTCGTCTCACTTTAGAAAATTACATTTATCATGTAGAGAAAGCTAATACAAGGCACTTCCTAATGTATTGTGATTGTCCATATTGCCGGCTTTGCTGGCTTGATTCATTTTTCCATCACATTATACACTACTTCTTACCATGGTTATGACCACCCTGCAATTCAGCAGCGGTGGTCGTGCTTGCACAGTATCAGGAAAGGCATTAGCCTCTCTGGTGGTTGGGACCGTGTGAGCGCTTTTTCTTACAGTGTACAAGCGTGACCACCTCTGCTGGATTGCAGGGTGGTCATAACCCTTGGATACAGGTAGCGTATAATGTGATGGAAAAATGAACCCATCAGCAAAGCAGGCAATATGAACAATCACAATACATTAGTAAGTGCCTGGTATTAACTTCCTCTACGTGATGAATACCATTTGCTAAAGTGAGACATTCCAGACCTTCATCTATCAGCCAGTGTGGAGATTGGCTGAAAAAAACTGTACCCATCTTTTTAGAGCAGCTGTGCAATTTGCAGACAGTCTATTGATTTAAATGGGAAATGTGTAATGCTTCATTCGTCCTCTGGAGGTGCTGCTGAGGAATCAAATACTCGCGGCTTAGTTTGCTCTGTTTACCCCCTACAACAGGGGTAGGCAACCTTCAGCACTCCAAATGTTGTGAAACTACAACTCCCAGCATGCTGCATTGCTCAGAACTCACATAGAAATGAATGGAGCATGCTGGGTATTGTAGTTTCACAACAGCGAAAGTTGCTGACCCCTGCCCTACAAGAAGTTGATTTCTGCAGGGTCTTAATAAATAAGATGAGCTTACTTTCTAGTTTAGGTAGTTCGCTTTTCTAATTTCATACAGCTGAATTTTTGGGTATGGTTCGAAATTCTAACTTAGAATAGCTGAGTTGCGTTTGGCGGAGTGCAGCTGAGCATTGCGCAGTTTAGTTGACAGTTTATCAAGAAAAGTTTTTTTGGAAAGAACATGCAGTTATTTAATCACGGAAAAGATAGACACGTACACCAAAAATAATATTTGCAAGCAAAATCAAGATCATGAATATACATGAGTGTAGATATTCTGTCACTGTGTGCAGACGTCTGACTGCAGCTGATCACAAAGTTCTGCAGTTTAGAAAGTGCTTGCTGTAAGAAGACTGAGGGTAAGTAGATGGGAACGTCTGGCTGGAAATCCGACTATATTCAATTCACTCAGGGCAGCTTTGTGTAGTCATTTTAATTTAAATGTATTATATTAAAGGGAATGTATCTGCAGAATATTAATATTACATTGGGTTTTTAGCTTAAATATAATTGTTAAAGGGAACCTGTCACCAGGATTTTGTGTATAGAGCTGAGGACATGGGTTGCTAGATGGCCGCTAGCACATCCACAATACCCAGTCCCCATAGCTCTGTGTGCTTTTATTGTGTAAAAAAAAACTATTTGAAACATATACAAATTTTCCTGAGATGAGTCCTGTCCTTGACTCATCTCACGTATAGGACTCCTCTCAAGTTAATTTACATATGTATCAAATAGTTTTTTTTTTACACAATTAAAGCACACAGAGCTATGAGGACTCGGTATTGCGGATGTGCTAGCGGACATCTAGCAACCCATGTCCTTAGCTCTATACACAAAATCCTGGTGACAGGTTCCCTTAAAACAATTTTGTTGCTTTTGAAATATCAATTTTCACACAATTTTACTAGTACATACACAGTAGTTTTCTGCAGCTACAGCTTTACTGTATAGACTATGACAGTATTAGCAGAGTCATCACATTGTCATTACTGGGTGAGTTTATGACCACTCCGTTGTACTGCTGGAGCCCTGGATAAAGTAGGATAGCAGCATTATACAAAGGATCAGGTTCTGTCTGCCGCTCCTTTGAAACTCCCTAGGGTTTAGGGAAGGAGTTCTGTATGTCATCACTTCACTGAGATTGTAATAATCTATGACATGTTGATTGACTAGCATTAATTTCAGCTGCCATCTATCACACACTCTGCTGTTATGCAGACATTACAGGAAGAAAATCAGGAAGGCAGTGTGTGCCTACAACACGGCTACCCTAGAAAAGCTTAAAAAACTGTGCTTCCGTGGGCTTCCAATCCGTGCCTCCATTCTGCACCGTATCTCCCGGATTGCAGATCCTTTCAAGTGAATGGGTCTGCATCCGGTGTGCACATGGCCGGTGCCCGTATATATTGCAGACGCGCTGTTTGTGGGCTGCAAAATGGGCATGGCCAGCACAGATTTCAGCAAATCTAAATGCTTCAGACAACAACAAAAAATTGCAGAAAAAAAATCATGTGCTGTAGACTTTAAATCTATAGCATGACAATTCTTTTTGGAGGTTTTCACCTCAGAATTTATCCTGTGCAATAAATAAAGTGAAATCCACTGCAAAAACCGCAATAAAATCTGCATACAAATTTTTCCACAGGATTGTCAAGGATTTCATCTGGATTTGCAGAATCTGCAAAGGAAAATGTGTGCCTGTTACTTTAAAAGAGGAATACATATATTCCATTGCAGATCACCTAACTGATAACAAGGATTTTTTAAAGAAATATGGCTAAGGGCTCTTTCACACTTGCGTTGTCCGGATCCGGCGTGTACTCCACTTGCCGGAATTACACGCCGGATCCGGAGAAACGCAAGTGAACTGAAAGCATTTGAAGACGGATCCGTCTTCAAAATGCGTTCAGTGTTACTATGGCACCCAGGACGCTATGAAAGTCCTGGTTGCCATAGTAGTAGTAAGGAGCGGGGGAGCAGTATACTTACCATCCGTGAGGCTCCCGGGGCGCTCCAGAATGACGTCAGAGCGCCCCATGCGCATGGATGACGTGCCATGTGATCACGTCATCCATGCGCGTGGGGCGCCCTGACGTCACTCTAGAGCGCCCCGGGAGCCGCACGGACGGTAAGTATGCTGCTCCCCCGCTCCCCACTACACTTTACTATGGCTGCCAGGACTTTAGTGTCCTGGCAGCCATGGTAACCATTCAGAAATGGTTACGGTTCGGATCCGGCAATGCGCTGAAACTACGTTTAGCTTAAGGCCGGATCAGGATTAATGCCTTTCAATGGGCATTCATTCCGGATCCGGCCTTGCGGCAAGTCTTCAGGATTTTTGGCTGGAGCAAAAAGCGCAGGATGCTGCAGTATTTTTCTCCGGCCAACAAACGTTCCGGTCCGGAACTGAAGACATCCTGATGCATCCTGAACGGATTTCTCTCCATTCAGAATGCATTAGGATAAAACTGATCAGGATTCTTCCGCCATAGAGCCTCGACAACGGAACTCTATGCCGGAAGAAAAGAACGCAGGTGTGAAAGAGCCCTAACCTTTCTACTGGCACAAAATAAACTTATAATATCATAAATCTTAAAGAGCATCTGTCAGCAGATCTGTCCCTATGACACTGGCTGACCTGTTACATGTGCTATTGGCAGCTGAGGACATCTGTGTTGGTCCCATATTCATATGTGTCCACATTGCTGAGAAAAATGAAGTTTTAATATATGCAAATGAGCCTCTATGAGCAATGGGGGCGTTGCTATTACACCGAGAGGCTCTGCTCTCTCTGCAACTGATTGACAAGGTCAGGCATAATGATTGTTTTTACTGCTTGGTCCTGTCAAAGAAAGTGGAGAAGGCGCAGCAGTTATAGAGAGAGCAGTGCCTTTAGGTGTAATGGCAACACCCCCGTTGCTCTTAAACGCTCATTGTTACTGTGGGAACAACAAAACTCTCATTGTTGCCTTGATCCATTCCCACCTCAATTATTGTAACGCATTGCTAATTGGCCTCCCCCTCATCAGACTTTCCCCTCTCCAATGTATCCTAAGTGCAGCAGCCAGGCAAATCTATCTGTCTAACTACTACTCCAATGCCATCGCCTTGTGCCAGTCATTGTATTGGTTGCCCATACAGTACAGGATTCAGTTTAAACTGCTTATTCCCACAAAGTTCTCCACAGTGCTGCACTCCTACATCTCCTCCTTCATTTTTGTCTACCATTCTACCCGTGCTCTCCATATAGCCAATGGCTTACGACTGACATCCGCCATAATCCGCTCACTCCTGGCTCCAAGATTTCTCCTAAGCTGCACCAGTTCTCTAAAACGCCCTACCCCAAGCAATTAGATTCATTTTCTACTTATTAAAGTGTCCCTAAATCTTGGAATAAACTTTTTAAAAAACAAATCTTCATTTTAATCTATTCATACCCCTGGCAAATTCTAACTTAAAGTTACTTTTATTCAATCAGCAAGTAATTTTTTGACGGGAAATGAGATAGGTGTCTCCCAAAAGATAATAATACAATGTACAAGAGGCATTATTGTGGAAAAAAATAAAATTTCTCAGCTTTTATTTACATTTGAGCAAAAAGTGTCCAGTCCAAAATTATTCATACCCTTCACAAACTGTCACAGTCTGTGAAAAAATCAAAAGTTCTATACCATTCCAAATAGTCAAAGCTGTTCTAAAGCATCCTAATTACCCTGATTAATTGGGAACAGCTGTTTTAATCAACTCAACAGGTGAAAAACAGCAGCTCTCTGCAGTTGGTTTGTGGACAGTGATGGCTAAGACAAAGGAGCTCAGTGAGGACCTGCGGCTGTGCATTGTGGCTGCTCACAAGTCGGGAAAGGGCTACAAGGTCATTTCTAAATGTTTTCAAGTTCCAGTGGCTACAGTGCAAAGTATTATTCAAAAATACAAGATGTTCCACACTTTGGAAAATCTCAGAGGACGTGGTCGGAACCCAAAAGTGACACCTGTGCTGGCCAGGAGGATAGTTAGAGAGGTGAAAAAGAATCCAAGGATCCCCACCAAGGCCATCCTGGTGAATCTGGGCTCTGCTGGTGGCAATGTCTCAAGGCAGACAATCCAACAGACACTGCACACTGCTGGGTTCCACAGATGCAGACCATGGAGGACGCCACTTTTCCAGATAAGGCACACAAAAGCTCGCTTGGCCTTTGCAAAAGCTCATCTGGACAAAGAAGAAGACTTCTGGTCTTCTGTGTTATGGTCAGATAAAACAAAAATTGAATTGTTTGGTCACAATGATGTTTCTTTCATTTGGCATAAAAAAGGAGAAGCCTTCAACACAAAGAACACCATCCCCACTTTCAAACATGGTGGTGAGAACCTAATGCTTTGGGGGTGTTTTTCAGCCAATGGACCAGGGAACCTAATCACAGACTGTGATGTCGCGAACATAAAATTTTCCGTTCGCGAACGGCGAACGCGAATTTCTGCAAATGTTCGTGAACGTGCGAACCGGGCGAACCGCAATAGACTTCAATAGGAAGGCGAATTTGAAAACCCACAGGGACTCTTTGTGGCCACAATAGTGATGGAAAAGTTGTTTTAAGGGGACTAACACCTGGACTGTGGCATGCCGGAGGGGGATCCATGGCAAAACTCCCATGGAAAATTACGTAGTTGACGCAGAGTGTGGTAAGTTGAATTCGCAATGCGATTAATATAACCTGCATTATTCGCATTGCGATTACAACTTAGATCTGAGTTCCTAATGGTTGTATTGCTAGAATTGACAACGAATATAGCACTATATTCTCAATCTTCGTTATATTCTATCAATATAACCATTAGGAACCCAGCTCTGAATTGTAATCGCAATGCGATTAATATAACCTGTATTAATCTCATTGTGATTACAACTTTGTGACACTGCAGCTTCAGAATTAATCTAAGATGGATGCTGTTCTTGCTGTTTGATAGGCGGTGGGAGGGTCTGGGAGGCAGGGGATGCTGATTGGCTGGAATGTGTCTGCTGACTGTGAGGTACAGTGTCAAAGTTTTCTCAATGATGACGTATAGGAGGCAGACCGAACATTGCATATGTTCGCCCGCCGCGGCGAACGCGAACATGCGATATTCGCCGGGAACTGTTCGCCGTTGAATAGTTTGGGACATCTCTAATCACAGTAAACGGCACCATGAAAAAAGAGCAATACATGAGGATTCTCAACGACAACATCAGGCAGTCTGCAGAGAAACCTGGCCTTGGACACCAGTGGACATTTCAGCATGACAATGACCCAAAACACACAGCAAAAGTGGTGAAGAAATGGTTAGCAGACAACAACATTAACATTTTGGAGTGGCCCAGCCAGAGTCCAGACTTGAATCCAATTGAGAATCTGTGGAGGGAGCTAAAGATCAGGGTGATGGCAAGAAGACCCTCCAACCCGAAAGATTTGGAGCTCATTGCTAACGATGAATGGGTAAAAATACCTGTGGAGACCTGCAAAAAGATGGTCTGCAATTATAGGAAGCGTTTGATTGCTGTAATAGCCAATAAAGGTTTTTCTATTTATTATTGAGAAGGGTATGAATAATTTTGGACTGGACACTTTTTGCTCAAATGTAAATAAAAGCTGAGAAATGTTTTTTTCCCACAATAATGCCTCTTGTACATTGTATTATTATCTTTTTGGAGACACCTACCGTATTTTTCGCCGTATAAGACGCACTTTTTCTTCCCCCAAAATGGGGGGAAAATGCCCCTGCGTCTTATACGGCGAATGCAGTCAGTTTTACATCGCTGGCAGCGATGTAAAGCGAGCAGGGACTCGGGGAGGGACTGGGAGGAGGAGCTGGGGCCGGCAATAGCGGCGGGGCGGTGCAGTCACTGTACTAAAGGCCCGCCCCGCCGCTCCGGTGTACTAATAAAATATGTCATATTCAATTAATGGTTATTAAATATGCCCCTTTATGCCTAATAGTACCTTAAATCCTAAGCGCATCCGTACAATGCAGGCCGGGCGCGCGGCAGCGTAACTCCCTGATGTCACGTGCCTGCGCCGCCTACTTTATGAATGAAGCAGGCGGCGCAGGCAAGTGACGTCAGTGAGTGACGCGCCGCGCCGGCTGCCCGGCCTGCCGGCATTGTACTGAAGCGCTTAGGATTTAAGGTACTTTTAGGAATAAAGAGGCATATTTAATAACTATTAATTTAATAAGAATTATTATATTAGTATACTGGAGCGGCGGGGGATCTGTGGATGGCACAGTTATGGGCTGGGAGGGTCTGTGGATGACACATGTATAACAGTGCCATCCACAGATCCCCCCCCCCCTGTAACAGTGCCAGCCACAGATCCCCCCATAACAGTGTCTGTCATCCACAGTTCCCCCATAACAGTGTCCATCATCCACAGATCCCCCCATAACAGTGTCAGTCATCCACAGATCCCCCCCATAACAGTGTCCGTCATCTACAGATCCCCCCATAACAGTGTCCGTCATCTACAGATCCCCCCATAACAGTGTCCGTCATCTACAGATCCCCCCATAACAGTGTCCGTCATCCACAGATCCCCCCATAACAGTGTCCGTCATCCACAGATCCCCCCCATAACAGTGTCCGTCATCCACAGATCCCCAGTAATAGTGCCATCCACAGACCACCTAGTTCCAAACCCACAGCACACCTTTTGGTTAAAAATATTTTTTTTCTTATTTTCCTCCCCAAAAACCTAGGTGCGTCTTATACGCCGGTGCGTCTTATACGGCGAAAAATACGGTATGTCATTTCCCGTCTAAAAATTACTTGCTGGTTAAATAAAAGTAACTTTAAGTCAAAATTTGCCAGGGGTATGAATAATTATGGGCAGCACTGTATACACAATACAGACCCAGCCAGTAGCACCTCCAAGAGACCCTGAGGAAGCTGACGCAAAACACGTGCTTGATAAACATATATTATTTTTCTTCTATTTCTTTTATTTTTGCTTTGTTTCTTACTTCTTTCTTCTTGTCTTCTCTTTACTTTTTATCACTCTGCTCATCTTTTTCATGTATATAAATGCAATGCGGAGGAATAAGGGGGATATGGGGATGGGGGCCTACCCAGAAGGGGAGATCGAGGTGCTAGTACAACAACCAGACATCGATGTCCCGTCCCAGATTGGCACCCATCTCATGTCACAAAAAGTCAAACAGCCCTGGACATATTGGCAATGCCCAGACTCTGCCCTGGACATATTGGCAATGTGGTCACCCCCTCTCCACTGTCTTTTAATTTTCTCAAAAGCTGCAAAACTTAGTTGCGTGGGATCCTTGTTATGGTGGTCTCTGAAATGTCTTGAGACGGACTGTTGCTTAAAACCGTTATTGATGTTTGTGATATGTTCTGCTACCCTTTTCTTTAATGTGCGTTTTGTTCTACCTATGTATTGTTTATGACATGGACATTGCAGTACGTATATAACATTAGTCGAGTCACAAGTAAAGTAATCTTTAATCTCAAAATTATAAGTATTCTGTGTAGAGTGTATTTCCATGGTTTTCTTAGGGAAGTTGGTGATTTTACAATTACTGCACCTTCCGCATCGATAAAAGCTAGAGATGAGCGAATTTCTTAGAAATTCGATTCGGCTAATTCGCCAAATTTCACAAAAAAAATTAAAAAAATTGTAAGTAGCAGGCGCAATGACAGGGAGCAGCGATAGCGCCACACCGTCATTGTACCCCTCAGATGCGGCGTTCATACATGATCGCGGCATCTGAGTGCAATTTTACACTGTTTTTTAGCAATAATATGTGTATTTTACGAATATTCGCTATATTGCTATATATTCTTGTTTTAGAATATGACAAATATTCTAAAAAACTAAGTTTTAGCAATATAGCGAATATTTATAAAATCCACATATAGACTGCAATTTAGCTAATATAGTGCTATAATCTTTTTTTTATAGTCAATTTTTTTTGTCTCTTCTGAACTTCAGATTTAGAAAAAAATGTACACTAATAAAAAAAATAGCACTATATTAGCTAAATTGCAGTCTATATGTGTATTTTAAGAATATTCGCTATATTGCTATATATTCTTGTTTTAGAATATGACGAATATTCTAAAAAACAAAGTTATAGCAATATAGCGAATATATTTGTTATTTAGAATATTCGTCTTTTTTTTTTTTATCTGTACTGTTATTCCCCGACAAGTGTCCCCGTCACCATGGTAACGCCTGTGGGTTAGAATATCCCATTGAGTTTTCACGATCTCAGGGAAAACTCAGATCCGATGGTATTTTCTAACCCACAGGCGTTCCCATGGTGACGGGGACGCATGTCGGGGAGGAGGATGCGAACAACTGTACAGATTGGAAAAAAAATTTGAATATTCTAAATTACGAATATATTCCCTATATTGCTATATATTAGTTTTTTTGAATATTCGTAATTTTTTTTTCCATATGAAAACATGATTCCCTACTGCTTAAGTTGCTTGTGGGCCAATGACTCATTGACCCACAAGAAAGAACCAGGGAGGAATCATGTTTTCAGATGTTAAAAAATGACGAATATTCGATATAGCGAATATATAGCACTATATTTGAAATATTCGCAAATTAGCAAAGTAGCGATATTCGCGATTAATATTCGGTATTCGAATATTCGCCCTCAACACTAGTTATAATTTCTGTCTTTAGTGTTCTCATTCTCTTCATGGGTTTTAGTCAATTTAGACTTGGTAATATGTTCCACTTGTTTTAATATGATGTCCAGTTTGTCTATTCTGTTTTAATTTCTTATATTTTTTGTTTATTTTCTCTCTTTCCAATGAGTCTAATCTTGCATATTCTTTCTTGCCATTGTTTAAATACTTACTCTTGTGGTAACGTGTCTATTATTTCTTTAAGAGTAGAAATTTGACTCATAATTTTGGCTAAAAATTGTGTTCATCTTTGTATTATCATTTTTATTAGTGTGAATGACTGTGTTTTTAAAAAAAGTATTCCATTCTTTATTGAACTCTTTACCCAATAAATCCTGTGCTGGATCTTTGGTAATGAGTAAACCCTTTGGTATGATACCACTTTCTAAGTATTGGTTTAGTGATTTGATCTCCCAATTGTTTATTTAGTAATTTCTCTAAATCTCTGGATAGGTCTGTAGTAGATCTAAAAGGATTGTTGGTGATATTTGTGTATTTCGAGGATATATGTCTTAATTCTCCTTTTCTCCAAAAAATATATATTTCATAAGCTAAATAAAAAATTTGACCAATGTGATGAGTAATCATAGAAATCTCTACCAAGTCATTCCAGATAAAAAAGAAGTCTGCTGACAGAGGCAGATAAGCAGCATTAAAGTCACTTTATACAGGGCACATCTAGCACTTGTCATAGAAATATAGTATTGCATCTATTGTGATTTTTTTTAATTATATAAATGTTTATTTATTTTTTTAAACTGGCCATTTAAGAGCAACATTTATAAGGCAGGTGACCTATACAAATTTCCCTCCTTCCCCTCTCTATTGGATGCAATAATGTTCTACAAAGGAGTTGATCTCACTGGTGGAAGCTGCTAGAGGCTAGGTACAGTAGTTCTCCTGCAGTGACCTCCTCAGGAGAAATGTGGTATTACATGGCACCTATTCAATGCATGGTCATGTTGCGTACTCCAGAGAAAAAGCTGCACTGGCTAATGACAGAAGCTCTCAACTATATGGTGCCATAATTGAACATACTGTGTATTCCACTTAAGACAACCCAAAAAAGAGTTAAAGTTATAGTAAAAAACTGAAAAATAAGACATGTAAGTATTAAAATCATAAGGTTAAAATGGTAAAAAGAGACATTCACTGCTCCCCGGCAGAGCATACCAGGTAACGTAGTCAACGCCGACATCATCACGACATATACATTATATAAGACAAGTGATTTTAGCTATTTAATTGTAATGGAAACCCAAAAACACATACACATACCAAAAGTACTGTGGTTTTGGCCAATTCACAGTAACTATTCTCATCCCATGAAAAGTATTACTATTCAGCGAATAAGACATTTCAATATACATATTATTACAATATACATGCAATTAAAAAAAAAATTATGTATATTTTCCTCTCAGGTAGTGCCCTCTGCTGTTTATTCTTCTGGGCCACCTTCTCCTGCATTCAGAGGTGGACCAACATCATCAGTAGCTTCTCTGCTCTCCTCATCTCAGGGCTGGTGTAGTGATGTCATAGAGAAGCAGGTGAAGCGTCCAAGGCATCTTTCGTTCATTCATGCCTACCTCTGAATTCATGGAAGTATATAGCCACATCTCTTTAGACAGTGGAGAAGGAAATTGTTGGGGCAAAACCCAGGGCGTAGCTAAAGGGTCGTGGGTCCTGGTGCAAGGGTTCAGCTTGCCCTCCCTTCCCTCAGCGCTTTGTGGCCAGGGGGCAGGAAAGCACATAGCCATTGTGCTTCCTGAGGCAAAAATTGAAACGCACCCCCCCCCCCATGCCAAATTCTTGAACTAACCCCTTCCCTCGAGCCAGAGGTGTAACTTGACCAGCATGCACTTTTTATAAAAACTGGTGTCTTCTTATGTGGAACAAGCGTCTTTGGGCACCCTCAGGCTCCTGGGCCCGGTAGTGACTGCTATCTCTGCACCCCCTATAACGTTGCCCCTGGGCATTACATACCCTATGTATCTAAGGCTATTTGTAAAGGGGACTATTTTTTATGCAGTTGAAAAATGAGTTAAAACGCTATTAGCAGTGCATCCTGGGAGATGCAGATGCTTGATAAGCTACTACCCACCACAAAAAGGGAAGAAAGTCCTCCAGATAAAGGGAAATTTTTTTTTTAAAATTTGTGCGGTGACCTCTTTAGTACCTACGAGGTTATCCCAAGGACCAAATTATTTACTAGAGTTGAAAAGCTGCACATAAAAACCTACTAAGGTCATAGACAAAGCTACAGACAATCCCTAGTTACAGTGATGTCCAATATACCGGAAAAGTAAGGATCAACAGTGTTCTCCACCAATTGGACCTCATCCCACCAAAGACAACATAGTTGAAGACCAAAGGAACATGACTGACCCACCTCAGGTATCGGCTCTTCTGAAAAATGATTCAGATTACTATGCCAGGTTCCCCATTCTTGTTGAGGGAACTGCATCCAAATCTTACAAGTCTTCATAAAAATTGTGGCAAATTAGAACAATATGCATAGGAGTAGGCAAACTCTGCCCCCCCCCCCCCTTCCCATACACACATTCTTTGGTCCCATAGATTCCACCCTGTTGTGCTTGGTAGAATTTTGTTTCTTCTCTTTTATGTGACTACTATACTGTACATCCAGAACATCCGTTATATATTTTTTTCACACTGGTCTCTGGAACATGTGGTAAACTGATATACACTGAACAAAAATATAAACGCAACAAGTTTGGTTTTGCTCCCATTTTGCATGAGCTGAACTCAAAGATCTGAAACATTTTCTACATACACAAAAGACCCATTATTCTTAAATATTGTTCGCAAATCTGTCTAAATCTGTGTTAGTGAGCACTTCTCCTTTGCCGAGATAATCCATCCCACATCACAGGTGTGGCATATCAAGGTGCTGATTAACAGCATGAATATTGCACAGGTGTGCCTTACACTGCCCACAATAAAAGCCCACTCTGAAATGTGCAGTTTGATCACACAGCACAATGCCACAGATGTCTCAACGTTTGAGTTAGCGTGCAATTGGCATGCCGGCTGCAGGAATGTCTACCAGAGCTGTTGCCCTTACAATGAATGTTCTTTTCTCTACCATAAGCCATCTCCAAAGGTGTTTCAGAGAATTTGGCAGTATATCCGACCAGCCTCACAACCGCAGACCACGTGTAACCACACCAGCCCAGGACCTCCACATCCAGCATGTTCACCTCCATAATCATCTGAGACCAGCCTCCCGGGCAGCTGTAGCAACAATCAGTTTGCATAAACAAAGAATTTCTGCACAAATTGTCAGAAACCGTCTCAGGGAAGCTCATCTGCATGCTCGTTGTCCTCATCGGGGTCTGGACCTGACTGCAGTTCGTCGTCCTAACCGACCAGGTGCACTGAGAGGAGGACGCTCGCTCGGGCCGCTCCATCCTCGAAGCGCCTGCGCAGATGACGTCCCATCCACACCCGGCGCAGGCGCATTGAGGATGGAACGGCCGAGCGAGAGTCCTCCTCTCAATGCGCCTGCGCCGACTGAAGACCGGTGCGGCGCAGGCGCGAGATTTAGAAGGCAGACAGGGCTAGCCAGAGAACGAGAGAGCGCTCGCTGGCCCTGTCAATCAGCAGGAGGAGGTGGCGTTTATTTGAAAGGATGATGCGGCTGCTACCAGCAAGTAGCCGCCCTACTTGCTAGTAGAGAGGTAATTTACATATTATAAAAGTGCGTTTTTTGAAGAAACTACTGAACGAAAAAGAGTAAGAGGACTATATATTGATAAATCGCAGTATAAGGATTTTAAGTAGCCAAAAAATGAAAAATGACTTTAGTGGGGTGACAGAAGCCCTTTAAAAACAAATGTTCACTATAAAAAAATGATTTAAAGGGCTAATCCTATGAATAATGTAAACAATCAGACATCATATAAAACATGACAATCTCTTTCTAACAAAGCTAGAACTAGCCGTGTACCTCACATGCATCCAGAGATCTCCTCATTCATAGATCCAATTGTTCATCTAGATTGATTTCAAGCTGTCAGGTTAAGGGGTGTGTCCTTACTCAAGGAGTGCATTCTTCCTGCTGCAGCTGTTGGGAGTTAAAAGATGGACCTGAGCATGTGCTTCCATCTCAGTGAACAGGACAGAGAAATTAGACAGCAGGTGGCGCTATACA
Organism: Bufo gargarizans; assembly: GCF_014858855.1. Taxonomy (NCBI): domain Eukaryota; kingdom Metazoa; phylum Chordata; class Amphibia; order Anura; family Bufonidae; genus Bufo; species Bufo gargarizans. Next base: position 12,231,915 of record NC_058083.1, read on the forward strand.
GATAGATTTCAGTGAATAACTCAGTGGCTATAATACATTTTTAATTACATACAATTACAAAAGTATTCAGATCCAGGTGCTGGTTTAAAAGCTGTAAAATATTTTTCATAGGACAACCCCTTTAATGTCATTTTCTGATGATTCCCTTTAATGGCAGATGCCAGCTGGGGAAGAAGCACTATGCACACACACACACACTGTACTCCATCACTTCTCTGAGACTATATTAGTCTACGGACTCTATTCTGACCACTAGTCTCCATTTATTGCAGCTTCCATACAGCACACGTACCCCGCTGCCATTCCTATACAGACAATATAAGAAGGAATTGTATGTCTATAATATGGCTGCCTTATATCTAATTAATGCAACCAAAATAAATATATGGGACCCTTTAAGCATGCTCTGGAATATACATTTCTTTTATGGTAATTCCTAGATCTCTTTAATTTTTATGAAGCAGCTGGCTACGTGGCAATTGTAAAAAAAAATATCCAAAATATTAGTTTCTGTATATCAGTTTTACAGTAAGAAAATATTTAAAAAATGGACGCTGGCATTGTAATAAGTGTGTTAATGGAATATCCGTGGCATGGATTCCACAGAACATATTTTACCAGATGGCTATGCAAATATATGAGCAATACGTAAAATTTTTCACTTAAAAGTCAGGCGTGTTACACATTAAAAGAGACACTTTGTGTGGCGTAATGTTAACCTTCTGCCATAAATATATATTATACACATAATAAAGCTGCTTAATAGCCGCAGATAGTCATTTCACCTCTCTAAATAGCCGCAGCTTGATAAAAGCCACACATTTCACCAGAGAGACGCACAGCTCAATGACCCTGCTTGCATCTGTTTGTATTTAATTGGATTGAAAGGAAAGATTGCAATTGCCGTTACAAAAATAAAAGATGAAGGCAATCTATGCCAGGGATCGAATCGTAAAAGGCAATCCCAGGAAGCTGAGGAAAGAGCTTTTTAAAATGCAAGGAAAGTTTCGGCCATTGAGCTTTGGATATGGGATTTCATCTTGATTGAGCAAATGAAGCCCAGGGTTTGACAGTACTGAGCCGTGGTACATTATAAAATGTTGTTAAAGGGAACCTGTCACTGGGATTTTGTGTATAGAGCTGAGGACATGGGTTGCTAGATGGCCGCTAGCACATCTGCAATACCCAGTCCCCATAGCTCTGTGTGCTTTTATTGTGTAAAAAAAACGATTTGATACATATGCAAATTAACCTGAGATGAGTCCTGTATGTGAGATGAGTCAGGGACAGGACTCATCTCAGGTTAATTTGCATATGTATCAAATCGGTTTTTTTACACAATAAAAGCACACAGAGCTATGGGGACTGGGTATTGCGGATGTGCTAGCGGCCATCTAGCAACCCATGTCCTCAGCTCTATACCCAAAATCCCGGTGACAGGTTCCCTTTAAGCTCTACCCTTTTGGATTAGAAGGAAAATAATAGGGAGATGTTTTTGAAACAGGGACAGGGGTCATTTTTGCAAATTATAAAAACATCTCACACATTGGTGACATATTGCTACGTCGTGCTACGATATGCCACCAATGTCAAATAAGTGCAGGTCCCACCTCTGGCACCCGCACCTATCTCTAGAACAAGACCCCCAAAGTGAAGGAAAGTGCACCATGCATGCACAGAGTGCTCTCTGTTCATTTCTTTGGGAGTCCTGAAAATTGCAGAGCACGTTCCATTATTTCTGTAACTCCCCTACAAGTGAATGGACAGCACCACGCAAGGGCCGCCACCTCTTCATTCACTTCTACTGGAGTTCTGGAGATATCCGAGCCAATGCTTGTCTAGTTTCCGGACTCTCTTAGAAGTGAAAGGAGGGTGGCTAAGCTTTTGCGGTGCACCCTCAATCACTTTTGGGACCCTGTTCTAGAGATAACTGTGGGTCCCAGAAGTGGTACTTGCCTCTATCTGTCATTGATGGCATATCATAACGATATATATGCAGTACGCAGCCCTGCAGGGTGAGCGATGGTGAGGTCACAGGGGTAGTTACTAACCGAGGCATACAGCAATGATGGAGCAGTGATGGAGAGGCTGGCACATGGATCCTCTGGGGCACTCTCTATGTATAGGGATTAGGCCAGGTGGTAGGTGAGGTGCCCTGGGTGTTGCCGGTTTAATGTGCCGGTGGCAAGGTCCCTTTAAGTTTGTGACGCCAGTGCCGGTAGCGGTGGCACTCCGATTTATTGTAGTAATAATTGAGGAACACAAGTTGCAGTAAACCGTAACTTCCTTTTACTGAAACAGTTCAACTATTTACACATGTAAAAGAGTGTAACAGGCAGGCTTGATATAAACGGCACGCAAAGTCCTTGCAAGATACTCAGAGGGAATAACACTTACAGATCAGGCTGCACTTTTCTTCAGTTCCTGTCTGACTTTCTCCAAGGCCCGTATGCCCTATTGCTGGCTTTATCCTTGGGTAGGGAAACCTTCCTCTGGTATATGTCTCCTTGCTGTACAATATCCTTCTGCCCTTCAGCTCTCTGTTTGGCTGGAAATAAACTTGGCTCTGTATTGCACTCTTAAAGAAACTTGGTTTCTCAGGAGGCAAACTCTTCTCCTGGTGGCAAGCTAGGAGCCTGGACTATCTAGCTGCATGTCAGAAGCTGCTCCTCAGCTCTCCTCTGGCTAAGGTCCACACTGACTTCTGACTACACACCTCTCCCTGAACAGGACCTGACTATATATACTAGGGGTTCCCTAGCTCCCTCTACTGTCTAGGAGGAGGAACTACCCCTAACAGGCCTGATACAGGAGATAACAGGAAAAACACATAAAAAACATCATATAAAATACAATGACCCTGTTCCACAAAAGGTGGGGAACAACGTGGCCCAATTGACCCTTGTGTAGTACTACATATACCACCAGGGTGTGAGAGTGAGCAACCCCTTCAAGCTTACAGATGCATCGATCCTTATCTTAGCTGTCATTGGGTGAATAACTCTGAAGAATTTGTCCTGAAACCAATTCAAGGCATTAGGGAGAGAGCACCTTAATCAGTGTGAGAAGACTTATAGGCCATACATGCTCCTCTGGAAAGGGATGCAAATGAGCTCTTAACAATCCCTGCCTCTAATGACACCAGATATAAGGCAGCTATCTTATACGTAAGTCAATGTTCAGCTCTTAAAATAAGCCTTGAGATATGACTTGGATAATAAATAAGCCAGCACCTCATCTGCCGACAGCTGTTTCAGGGTGATTGCTCCTCATCAGTGCAGAGCAGAGAGTACTGGCTTAATTAGGTGAGAGGCCTGTGTCCAGGTAAGGGGGGAACTAACTCTCCTTAGGGAGAGAGCACCTTAAACAGTGTGAGAAGACTTATAGGCCATACATGCTCCTCTGGAATTCTGGGAGGGAAGGGATGCAAATTAGCTCTTAACAAGCTCTGCCTCAAGGCTTATTTTAAGAGCTAAACAATTGACTAAAAGGATAGCTGCCTTATATTTGGTGGCATTAGAGGCAAAGCTTGTTAAGAGCTCATTTGCATCCCTTCCCTCCTAGAATTCCTCCTCTGACTCCTCTCCAGACTCCTGTTGACTTGTCTCAGATGGAGTAGCCCCGCCTGGGAATTCATCCAGCATTGTGACTTCCTCATCTTCCTGCTCCTACTTCTTGACGGCTTTATCAATGACACAACGCAATGCACGCTCCAGAAAGAAGGTGTAAGGTACGATGTCACTGATGGCGCCCTGGCTGCGGCTGACCAGTTTGGTGATCTCATCAAATGGCTGCAGAAGTCTGCATGCGTCGCGCATGAGCAGCCACTGGCGCAGTGAACCTGTCCTGCAGTAGAGTTCGTACAGGTAGTTGTTAACTGCAAGTTTCTGCAGGAGCAGACTATTAAGCATATACAAGGTGGAGTTCCATCGCGTCGGGCAGTTACAAATCAGACGTCTGACAGGCAGGTGGTGTCACAGCTGAACATCTGCAAGGCGAACCATGGCCGTGTAAGACTTTCTAAAATGGACAGAGATTTTCCTGGTCTGCTGCAAGATGTCCCGGACCCAGGGGTATTTGGCAACGAATTGCTGCACGACTAAGTTCAGGACGTGTGCCATGCACGGCACGTGTGTCATTTTGCCCTGTTTCAGCGCTCTCAGCAGATTGGCACCGTTGTCGCACACCACTTTACCAAAATTGAGCGGGGTTAGCCACTGATCGGCCTGTGACCGCAAAGCTAAGAGGAGTGCAGGACCAGTGTGGATCTTGGCTTCCAGGCACAACAGCCGCAAAACAGCATGGCAAAATCTCACATGGCACGTCAAATAGGTTCTGGGGAGCTTGGAGGGCGCAGCGGAAGAGGCGGTAGCAGTGGAAAAGGATGAGTCAGCTGAGGAGGAGACGGAGGATGGAGTAGGAGGAGGAGAAGAAGAGGCAGGCCTGCATGCAATCCGTGGCGGTAACACCAAATCCACATGGGTGCCACGGGTTGCATGCTTGACGGCCGTCAGAAGTTTCACCCAGTGAGCAGTAAAAGTTATGTACCTTCCCTGCCCGTGTTTGCTAGATCATGTGTCTGTGGTCAGATGTATCTTGGCATCGACACTGTGTGCCAGAGATACATTCACTTGCTGCTGTACGTGGCCATATAGCTCTGGGATGCCCTTCTGGGAGAAATATTTCCTTCCGTGTACCTTTGTCACAACCAGACAGCTGAGAAGCTCTGACAGAGGCCTTTCAGAACCTCCTCCTTGAGTTTCTGTGTTGTGGTATTCAGCTCCTCCTCTCGTTAGCCTCTCTCAGCTGTCATGTGTTGGACTAATTGCTTCCCTTTAAATTCCTCCCCAGAATGCTTTTCTGGGCGGCTTATACTTCTTCCTGGAGTGTGTGTGCATGCTGACTTTGTTCTCCTGTTTGCTACAAAGCTAAGTGTTGTACCTTTATCTGTTATTTTCTGTTTGCTGGATCCCAGGTGACCCTGACTCCCTCCGTATCTTGTGTAGGGAGCCGGTGGTCGTGTCCCCTCACTATTGTAGGGTGCTCAGGGCTTTATAGTCAAGGTTCGTGGATATGCAAACCTCCACCATTAGGATCTTTGCATAGGCTGAGCAGCCAGGGAAAGTGCCAGGTCTTCTGCAGGGGTCTCCCTTGGTTCCTTAGCTTTTGGATCCAGCGAGTCATTTATACATGTTGCTTTGCCTTGTTTCCTGTACACCGTCCGTGACAACCTTCTACTGCGGTGTGCCAATGGCCACAAATTCTAAAGGCCTCCGAGTCCACCAATTTATATGGCAGTAGTTGGCGGGCTAGCAGTTCCGACAACCCGGCGGTCAACCATTGGGCAAGAGGGTTATCCGGAGCCTTCATCTTTTTTCGCTCGAACATTTGGGCCAGTAGGCAGCAACAGCGGGGACCACCCTCCTTGGGCTGATCTGTGTACTTTCGTCAGACTGCTGGGTGGCGACCGCTGATACCTCCTCTTCCTGATCCGATGCCAAGAATGGTTGCGCATCGGTAAGGTCTTGTAATGGATGTAAAAATAATTCCTCTGACTCGAGCGGAGGGGATATGGTAGTGGTGTCTTTGTGGGTGCACACAGCAGAGAATGGAGAGGGTGAAGATAACGTTACGTGCAAAAGCGGAAGACTGAGTGAGCCACTCAACCAAGTCTGGTGTGTCTTTTGACGTGATCTCAGGCACCTTCTGCAACTTCCCACTTAGACTCCGGCCTGGTGCACCTGCCCGACCCCTACCACCCCTACGGAATGGCCTGCCTCTTCCTCTGTCAACTGGTATATCACACCATTTGAAATTATTTGTTCCAATGGCGTTTCTCACTCTGTGAGCTGAGGTAATGCAGCAAAACCGCAGTCCGCAAACAAATGCTGCACTACTCATATGCACTATATAGAAAGTATATAATTGGTATATCACACCCCTGCTTCAATCAGTTTTTTTGGGGGGCAACTGATATATCACACCAGTAGAAATTATTTGTTCCAATAGCGTTTGTCCCTCTATCTAGCTGCGGTATCTCAGCAGAACCGCACACAACTGCTGCACAAAACAAATGCACTCTAATATACTTTCTATGTTAGAAAGTATATTATAAGTATATTACACCCCTCAGTAAGTTACACTTATCAATAGCACACCTATACTAGTCCTTAAAAGGACTTTCGTGGCCCTATTAGCTATCGTTTGGTGTCCCTAACAGTCCGTCCCTGCTCCACACAGCAACCTCTCCCTATACTGGCAAAAGACTGAATGTAAAATGGTGGCCAGATCAGTTTATTTATAAGGTAGGGGTTATGTCCATGTGTTGAAACGTCTCAATTGGATGTCCTGTAGCACCTGATGGACATGTCATGGGTCAAAGTTCTTCACAATGTAAAAGAATATGGCGCCGGCGGATATCGCCATATGTTCGCCCGTTCGGCGAATCAGCAAAGTTTGCCACAAAACGACCGCCGGGAGAACCGCAAGGCTATCTCTAATCTTGTCTTTATACAATTGTGACCTTATATAGGACATATATAGATGTGCCCTTCCTTACATTTCCTTTTAGTCCTACATATTCTAAGATGTTTGGCAGAACATCATATTTTGATACTCTATCGGGAAATTTTTATGCTATATGTTTTATATGTAACCACCCAGTGATAATGATATAAATTGCAGCTTATCAAGCAACCTCTTCTTAGGCCACTGATGTCTTGTTCATTGGTCACATGGCCTATTTGTTGCTCAGTCCCATTCAAGTGAATGGGTCTGGGCTGCAATATCAAGCGCAGCCACTACACAATGTACGGTGCTGTGCTTGGTATACTGTGAGGAGGTTGCAATACTCACCGGAGCGCAGCAGCTGATCGGTGGTGGTGCCAGGCATCGGATCCACACTGATTAGGATAGGTCATCAATATTCTATTCAGAAGATAATACTATAGTTGTTGTATCTTCCCCTGGTGATAATATCTGAATTCCAGTGGTTTTTGAATCTGAATCTATGCCAACCACTTGATCCCTGGGCCAGTGTTAATGAAATAATGAGAAGAGAAATAAATGGGGAAAAAAATGTTTGCCTTTCCAGAAACAGCTCCATTGTTTAGAATTGCTGGGTGGCTGATGTACAAGTGAGAAGCTGATTCAAAAAAATAAATAAAAAATAGACCTGTTTCAAAAATCTCACATACTGTAGCTGCTTTTCCTTATACACAGAATTGGACCCTCATATATGGTATATAATTGCCAGTATCAGACTGTCCCACCAAAGGATCTTCTCTTGCAGAATAATAAAGGGTGTAAGGGGTCCATAAGTAGACAACCACATTTGGATGTTCAGTATAGATGGAGACTGGACCCTCAGAGCCATCTCCTCTGGTGGACCCAAGGAACCCCAGACCCACATTTCACCAGTTCTATTTTTCTATTCACTTGCCATTCCACCCTTTAACATCTCATAATTGGATCTCTCCAATCCATCTCCCACATCTACTGTAACACTAACACTACTGGCACACTAACATTTAGATTCCCATCTAAAGAAAACTCTTGGCACTACTTGTTATCTACAGACTTGAACCCTAATGTATAGCATATTATTGTCAGCATCAGGCTGGCCTACCATAGGGCCCTCAGTTGGACGACAATAATGGTCCTCAAGGGTCCAGAAGATGACAACTACATTTGATTGTTCTGTATAGATGGAGCTTGGTCCCTGAGAGCAATTTCCTCTGCTGGAAACCAGTCCAAAGCTGGTCAATTTCGTCAGTTATTTTTCTATTCCCTTTACATTCCACCCTTTAACATCAGTTAATTGAATCTCTCCATTCTACCACAAGTTTTCTTCATTCCACCATCGTATCCAAGCAGTCAGCAATCACTAATATCATTTTCTTCTGCATCTGTTGTGCATTCACCCCTGTCTTTTACACTTCTCTCTACAGCAACTGCAATTTTCCAATATGAATATCTTGAGCCAAAAGGGCAGACAGATAATACTGATCCGTAAAAACTTCAAGGGTAGTGGTAGCATGGAGCAGATTGGAAGCATTTTGTAAAGCTAACAGAACAAATTGTTGTACTTTAAAGACAGAAGGGAGTATACTCAGGGGGAATGTGAGAAAATAATTCTTAATAGATGCTTGGAACAGCTTAATTAATGTTAATAATTAGATCCATAAATTAAATATTATTTTGTCAGCATTAAATCAAATTTGGCAGTTAGCCCTAATCACTGCTTACAAATTAAACTACATAGGGATGCTATTTTATTAACTGCAGCAATTAGAATGAATAGCACAGGCTCTCAAGCAAGTTGCCTATGATTTAATCCAGGCTGGTATGATCGTTGCATGCTAAAAGGCGACACGGCTGCCAGAGCCAGGAATTTCCAATCTATGCCAGATACAGTTGTAGCCAACTTGAAACTCTCACTTGCGCAGTAATGCCGCCGAGAATAGCTATGGAATAATCAGGTGATAATCAGATACCATGAAGTCATTAACTGGAGAGCAATGATAATTTCAGGACCCTTAGTAAGGTTTAATTCAGAGCCCGTTTCAGTGTCCAGAATCTTAATTATGGGAATGGGAACATATTTGTCAGGTTTTAACCTGCATTGTTTAACAGGAGCATTTGCTTTCTGAATGCAAAATAATCCCAAACCATATTTAAGGCCATGTTGGTTGCAATATTTGCTATAATAGATCTTGCTACTGGCAAGCCCACTATATAGGTAGACCATGCTACTGCTTTAGGGCCTTTGGTGATATGAGGTTCACTGACCAACTTAAAGGGGTTTTCTTCAGCTTCTATATTGATGGCCAGAATAGGTCATCAATATCTTACCAGTAGGTTTTGACTCCCAACCCCCTCTCCCTCCCATTTGATCATCTGTTTGAAGAGGCCATGGTGCCCTGGTGAGCACTATGTCCTCTCCCTAGGCCAATGAATTCACATTCATAAGTCACATGGCCTAGGTGCCGCTCAGTCCTATTTAAGTGAATGGGGCTGAGCTGTGATACCAAGTGCTTAGTAAGCTGTGAGGAGGCAGCAGCACTCATGGTGTGCCACAGCCTCTTTAAACAGCTGATCAGGGAGTGTGTGCCAAGAGTCAGACCCCACCAATCACAAACTGATAACCTATCCTGAGGATAGGTCATCAGTATAAAACACTGAGAAAACGTATTTAATCTCTCAGCCATTAATTCATACATATTGCACATCTCCCACGGAGTTCCAATCTAGCTGTGCAAATCCGCAAACACAGCTCCCCCTGGTGGTGTCTGCAAGCAGCCTGAATTTTATCATTTAAAGGGGGCTGACCTATGAACAAAAAATGTATCTCCTATTTAGTGGATAAATTATAATAAAGATATGATTGCTGAGGGGTCCAACAGCTGATTACAAGAATGGGGAGTCCCCTAAGTTAACAGAGCGGTATCAAGCATGCGTGACCACCACGCCATTCATTCTGTAAGGGACTAACGTAGAAGCAAATGGCTTGAAAAAATGCAGACAATCCTTAAAAAATAAAAGATTGATATCTTAAAACGTATACTTAGAAGGTTATGATTGGGGTTCTTTTATTTAAAAAAAACATTGGTTGGCTCCCAGTTCACCAAGCTTCATTGGTAAATAATTTTGTCATGTCCCTATGACCTGGAGGTGGGAATGGATGACACCTTCTCTAGATGCACCCCCATAAATGCCTAATAAGTGGCCAAACAAATTGTTCATGCAGCTACCTAATTAAAAGTGCTATATGGTGCCAGGATTCTTCACTGCTAAATATTATACTGCACAGTCCCTAAGTAGCAGTGCCAAACAATGTAAATGCCACCATACAGTACTCAGATAGCACCAGCATAGGGTGACCCAATAACATCGAAAAATAGTGCTGTACAATGTCCAAATAATGCTGCTATACAAGTAATATTAAGATTCCTGATGGTCAACAGCCTAAAGTACCAGACAAATCTGTAGTCTGGTAGTGGCACACTGATCGAGGGGGTTAAAAAATATCAGCAATAAAGCAAATATAGAGTAATCTGAGACTTCTACTTGAACCTTATATGGGACAAATCAAAAACTTGTAATGGAAAATGACTTATAGAACTAAAAGTCAAATGGAATTGTCGTTCATTTTCCATCCCGAATAACACAGAGTGCTAAAATATGACAGTCTAAATTAATCTGAAGGGAGAACACATTAAAAATGCATAATTTATACTCTGGTGAATAATTGATAACGTGTTTTCTTGTTATTTTCTTAGGACAGAATTGTTCTAACTCTGCACCACATTAAAATTTGCTCCAAGCAAGAAAAGTCATAGAAAAGGGAAGGTAATATCAATACTACGTACAATGTTTTCTGCAACTCGGCAGGTTACAAAACAGCCATCATCATTTAATCTCAGCGCCTAGAACAACATGGTAATTTTCCTTTCAACGAGAAAAAAAATTCATTTCTATATTCCCTTTTTTCTTTTTTTTTCTCAACAAATAATCAACTAAAACAAGAAGTTACCATAAGAAATTGGAGTAATAGGATTACACACTTGTGGAGGGCTTGGATAATATTTTAACGTTTTCTGCTGTGGTAGCAACATTTACAATGTTAGGATTTTAAGCTGCTTTTAAATTCTTTCTTCGGTTCTTTTGAAAGACAGAAAGTATTGGATTAATTTTGAGGGGAAAAAAATCATATATAATGCTGGAAAAATAACTTAAAACAAAAAAAGAAATAATGTACTATTATCGAGTAGATGCTTTGGGGGAGAAAAGGAAGTGAAAAAAATTATTCAAAAACCTTGAAAAATTATAATTTTTTATAATAACACTGACCAGATGTATTTATTGCAAAACAGTTGAGAAATAAGTATGAATAAAAATAATTAACAATAAAAGGAAGTTATATAATTAGGGTATTAAAAGAAAACTTTGAATTTTTCATACTTAGGTGGAACCAGAAGAAGGCAAAAACAACTCTTGGATAGATGTACTACTAAAATGCTATTCAATGACTATCAATATCTGGTCAGGATTTCCTAGGCCCACCTCCACCTATACAGAACATATACACATTATGTTGGCATTGCATCATTGTTCTTATCATTGTATACTCAGGACATATCATCCACAACATCTAATAGGATCCAACATCCGATATGAAAGACTAGACCCTAGTAACAAATTATTGGCTACCAAATCAGCTTGTCTTCTTCTAAACCTTGGGGGGCATATTACTGTGTCAGAGACTGTGGTATGTCTATAAAAGATAGCAGTCGCACCAGGACCATGTTATCTGAGGTGGACCAAAGGTCTTTCTGCCACATAAGGGGACACAAGTATAATAAATCGGCACTGTGTCTTAAAGTTAAGACACAGTGCCGATAATATATACAGGCAAGCTCGCAGCCTGCTATGGCAATAGTGTGTTCTAATCCAGCAGTAGGCATATGAAATACTATTAACCTACAAAAGGCCACCTGTCAACTAGACAGCTACAATTACCACTCATAAAACATCCAAGGTAAACCAAAACGAACAAGTGGAGATGATGTATAAAAATATAAGTTTATTATAAAGTATAAAGGATGGAGAAACTACAGGATGACATACAAAGATACGGAGAAGTGCAGGGTCACTGACGCCAAAAAACACCAATATGTCTGTGAGATATAACACACAGAAAGGTACAATCCATGAGAATAATAATAATGAAAGCTCAGGGATAACCAGGATGGCCAAGCAGCAAGGTCACCGCAGTAAAACTATGCACAGATTGTGCAAGTGACCATACCCGGTGAACCATGAGCTTTCTCACACATGACACAGTGCATAAATATCTAAACCGACCGTAGTGATAACAGGTACTCGATGTAAGAGTCAGTATCTCAGTCAGGAAGAAGATGGTAACAGTATGCACAACGTATATATAAGGGACTCACTATGGATATAAGCGGAAATCCCAATGGGCGGTGTGAAATAATGCTAATGCCAGAACGTAGCTGAAGACATGGTGGTAGTTGGACTGTCGGACCCTGAGCGCATAACCTCGACGCGCGTTTCACCTTACAGCTTCGTCAGGAGGCATATGAAGTCAGATAATCATACTGACAACATGCCCTAAGTGACATATAAAGGCCAGTGATACTGGGAATTTTAAATCACTAACTGTATGTCGGTGCACTACTATAAATTTTATTTATAAGCAATAAAAGTTAAGTCTTAGGATATTGGTAGGTGCAGGATTAATAGGTGTTAAATAGTCCTAAAGGACACTAGTAGTAGATAGCTGTTGTATAACACACCTTATCCTTGCACTTAAAGGGAAAGCGTAGTAGTTGAAGTATAATAAATGGCACATTATAGGTGATGGAACTGGCTCCAGGAACTACAAAGGGTACTGTATGCATTGGTTTTTTTTTAAGTATCATTATTGAATTGCATGTATTTTTTCTAACTAGATTTAAAAAAAAAACATTCTAATTAGATCCTGAAGTGCATGTATTTTAACTGGATTAAAACAAAAATAATCTAAAAAGAATTAGCCTTTTTGGCTTCTACAGCTGACACCTAAAGTAGACACTCTGCACAGCAAGCTATAGAAGTAAGTTCTATGATAAACCCGTCAGACTAGTTGTCTGATAACATGATGTCCAGTCTTTTTCTCTCTCCTCTCCTGAGAGATTGTCTGTGGTGATTTATGACCAAATCAAGTTTGATTTGTATTTGGTCATAAATCAGCTTAGAGGGTCCACTGAAGAGATTATCATCAGCATAGCACTGGCAGCAGCCACCAGGAGTAGGGCAAGGCTGGAGAAAAAGCCCTGTTCTGTGTGGTAAGGATGATGTAATGGTATTAATGCCAGCAAGACAGAGCTGAGCATTAGTGTGCGCAACGATGGTGGTAAGGATGGGTATGCAAGGGAGTATCAGAGCTTACCCTGGATTTTTTCAGCCAGTACATGATGTACGTGGCTTCAAAGAATGGGAGAAGGAAACAGGCAGACACAGATATAACTTAAACAGCTACAAAGATTTTACAAGAGTCTCATGTTGGCCAAGAAATCTAATGGTAACAACAGTCTCTCTTAAAGAACACGGGCTTTGATAGAGATAACAGGTTTGGGCAAACACATTGACTCTTTAAGTGGCAACAAGCTGACTCTCTCCAACAAAAATTGCCAGGGCCACTTTGCTCCAATTGTGGTCAGTTTGGGAGCAGGTGATGCCGTTGATGCTGTTTATGTAGACTTAAAATGTGTCAGACCTAAGGAAAGCTTGGCTTCTGATTGATCTTTGTGGGTATCTCCCATATGATAAATTATATCACTATAAATAACAATAAGAAGAGATTTACGTCTAAATTATTAATAGACTAATGGATGGATGAGGACTAGAGATGAGCGAATTTCTCAAAAATTTGATTTGGCCGGTTCACAGAATTTTCCGAAAATATTTGCTTCAATATGAATTTATTGTGGCAGATCGCATTAATAACCGCTTTTTCCGGGCTGCAGAGAGCCTTTATAGGGGTTTAGAACATTGTGCCTTGCAGTAACACGCATAGGGAGTCTGCTGTGGTAGTGAAATAATACTGTGAGTCAGTATGACATGCAGATGACAGGTGTCGCTCTTAGAATCACTGCACACTTCACTTATTAGGGCAGGCACGTGGCAAAAACTGACCAAATAACTCAAGTATGAACTCAGCCTTACAGGTCAATGTTAGCGCCAAGAAGAAGCGCAATCCTTTTGCACCGTCATTAGCTGATTCCAAATAGATATCTACAGAACCTGTTCTATTAAATGTTTATAAAAGTAGAGCCCCCCAGACAGATTGGAGAGGGTGTCAGCAGTAACTTTGTGTTGACGTCACTAATTAATTTGCCCTTCCTCTGATCCGTCAGAACAATAACCCACAAAAAACGTATCCCTGCAATTTGAATAATGTTTCCCTGCACTTGTAAATCGCTTTTTTTTTTTCACAATAAGGTTTTTCTAAGCACCATCCCTAGTGACTTCAGACGTCTCTCTCTACACTAAGATGATGTGAAATGATTCCTCTCTATGGTTTCCCTGCAATTTGAATGTTTCCCTGCACTTATAAATCGCTTTTTTTTGGAGAATGAGGTTTTCAGTATAACTCTCCCTAGCGCCTGCAACGTCTGTCCCTGCACTTAGAAGGCTGTAAAATGTCTGAATCCAAGATGTCTGCAGGTATTTATAGGGCTGTGACATCACAGGGCTAACTGGCTGCTGATTGGCTGCATGCATGGCATTATGGGTCTGCCCACCTTCTCAGAGTTCCTTGTCCCATGTCCTCACAAGTGTAGCCGCCATTTTATTTATTTATTATTTTTTTTTTTTTGCTTTCAAAAAAAATTTATTGGGAAAACTACAAAACATTTGCAATAAAAAGTTTTTACAATCTCTCAATTCTTAGTGACCCAACTAATTATATATAAATATAAATATATTCAACTCGTCTTTTCATAACATTTAGAAAAACCCTCCCCTCCCTCCCCCCCGATTTGTGGTGCGTCAAAGTAGGACCCCTATATATAAAACAACTTGACCTCAGCTAATCAGACCTCCAACCACCCCATATCCTACTCCATTGGTATTCAATTTCTCTCCGTCTATATATAATTTTCTCGTAGTTCTTTACCTTATCAATTAAATTTATCCATGTATTTATGTCTGGAGTGGATCGGGCAAACCAGGTCCGACTGATCAAAACTCTAGCCAACATCAGTATTCTACTCAGGAAGATCTTTTGATACTTGTGATTTTTTAGTTTGGAAAGATCATTAAGAACAAATACTTGTGGTTCAAAAGGAATTCGAATTTTTAGTTTATACATAATACAATTATTGATACTATTCCAGTAATTTATAAGTTCTGGACAGGTCCATATCATATGGAGAAAGTCTGCTCCTACAGTGTCACATTTGGGACAGTTGGACGTGTCTCTTAACCCGCATTTATTCATCCATAGGGGAGTAATATATAATCTGTGGCAAATATAGAATTGTATTAGAACATGGTTAAAGTTCTGGGATAATAAAGATAAATTCCCAAAAATATTCTCCCACCCTTCTATTTGTAAATTCGGACAATCCACATCCCACGCTTTTTGTCCTGGTGAGTGTATATCACTAAACCGTACCTTAAGTAATAACTTATATATATATGAAATTTTTATTCTAGAAAGTGTACCCCCTACCCAATCATTCAGAAAAGATGAATTATCTATATCCAACAACCGCTTATCATCCAAACTAGATAATACAGATCGCAATTGAAAATACCTAAACCATGAAAGATTTTTTATATTATGTGTCATTTCTATAAAGGGTTTAATTTCTCTATCTTTAACTACCTGTGAAATATATAAAATTTTATTCTTCTGCCAAAATGTGTCAGCTGCAATTTCATCCAGCCTTTGTAAATACAAATTATGCCAAAGAGGCGTAAATGTAAGTGAACCCTTAACCTTCAACCATGTCCTAGTTGTAGCCCACACCTTGAGGAGTAGTTTTATAGTCTCTTTATAGCCTTGCTCGTAACTCTTCAATAGGCCGGATTCCAACAAGGTAAAAATATTATTGTGAGCGTGACTAGATACCAACTTCCCCAGTAGTGCACTGTTCTCTGATTCATAGCACCTCAATAGCTGGGCTGCAATAAAGTACCCTTTAAAGTAGGGGAGATTTAAACCCCCGCACTCCACAGATTTATACAAGTATTGCAACTTAATTCGAACTCGCTTTCTTCCCCATATTAAATCATTAATTATTCTTTCCATAAGTTTAAAATGTTTGTCTTGTATCCAAATAGGTGTATTCCTGAGCACATAAAGAAATTGTGGTAATATCACCATTTTAACTAGTGAAACTCGATCAGCTCTAGATAGGGGAAGTTTCAGCCAGATTCCTATTTTAGCTCTAATCTTTACCATTATGGGGATCAAATTAAGTTCTAAAAATTTTTCGACCCGAGGCGATATAGTCAAACCCAAGTATTGAAAAGTATCAACAATATCCAACTGTGTAACAGGAACCTCTTTCTGTGGCAGGGGGTCTATTGGGAGCAGACTGGTCTTGGCCCAGTTTATAAGAAGACCAGACACCTCACCAAATACTTTAACCATTTGAATAACCCTAGGGAGAGTAGTTTCCGTATGATCTATAAAAAACAGAACATCATCTGCATATAATGAGATACGGTCTTGTATTCCTAGCGTACCAAATCCTTTAACCTGATCGTCCTGCCTGATGGCCATCGCAAGGGGTTCGATATACATATCGAATAATAAGGGAGATAGTGGGCAACCCTGACGGGTGCCTCTGTTTAAATCGATACTACTACTCAGAATTCCATTAAGACTCAATTTAGCCCTTGGGGATCTATACAATAACTTAAGAGTGCGTATATACCTCTCTCCAAAGCCCATCCTAGCAAGAACCTTCCAGAGGAAACGCCACTCCACCCTGTCAAAGGCCTTAGAGGCATCCAATGACAGGATGGAGCGGGCGGTCCCCCCAGGGGCCTGGATATTAGAAAAGAGCCGCTGTAAATTATGATGTGTACCCTTGTTTTGAATAAAACCGCTCTGATCTGGATGGACAATGGAGGAGATGACCCTAGAAAGCCTTGTAGCAAGGACCCTCGCAAAAAGCTTTACATCTGCATTGAGCAGTGAAATTGGTCTATAAGATTCTAAATCTAAAGGGTCCTTGCCTTTTTTTGGAATTAGTATTATTGTGGCCTCCATCATTGAATCCGGCAGCATCCCATCCTCCATTGATTCAGCAAAGACCTCCAATAATCTAGGAAAGATACAGTCCCCGTATTTACTATAAAATTCATATGGAAGCCCGTCTGAACCCGGAGTAGAATTGGCTGAACATAGTTTAATGGCTCCCTCAAGTTCCTGAATTGAGACCTCCAATTCTAGTGCTTTCTTTTGCGTCTCAGAAATAGTTGAAAAGTTGATCCTATCTAGATAGAGATCTATCTTATCATCTGTAATATTAGAATCAGCCTTATACAGATCAAGAAAATAATCAAGAAAGGCCTTCTCCACCGGGCCCTGTCTAGTGACTATCCTACCATCCCTCACTCGAACCTTGTCTATATGTTTTTTAGGTTGTTGATTGGAGATTACTCTAGAGAGGAGTTTACCAGGTCGCCCAGACTCTGTGAAATATTTTTGCCCTTTAAAAAAAAGGTTCTGTTGGGCCTTATCCAATAAAAACTTAGCATATATTTGTGTGGCTTTTTGCATATTTTCCCTATTCTTCTCCGTCTTGTTTGTGTGGAAGGATTCTGTCGCCAACACTACCTGTTTTTCTAGATTTTTCTGTTTTTTTCCATATTCCCTTCTAAGGTTCGTGATATTGCTAACCATCAATCCCCTCATGTATGCCTTAAAGGTATCCCATACCACTTGAATTTTTGCTGAACCATAATTAATATCCCAGAATCGGCCTATTTCATTTCGAATTATTTCATGTGTCTTTATAACTGATAGCCAATAAGGGTTTAGTCTAAAGGAAGGTTTTGGTGTATATCTTTCCTGAGATAAGCATAATTCAAGTAATAGCGGAGAATGGTCAGATATTGACCTTGTTTCATATTTCATTCGCTTTATCAGTTTCACATATTTACTATTTATCAGTACAAGATCTATTCTGGACAACGATTTACCTGCTTTGCTAAAGCATGAAAAAACCCTTTTCCCCTGTCCCAGATGTTCCCAAGCGTCCTCAAATCCAGCCTCCAGGCAAAACCGTGCGAGGGGAGACCCCTGGACCGGACAGTCTCTCCCGGCACTCATAGAAACCCTGTCACGTAAAGGATCGATTACACAGTTAAAATCGCCAATAATCAATGTTGGACATTCTGGCCATTTATCCATGAATAATAGAAGAGAATTAAGAACCGAAAAGGAAAATGGCGGTGGGATATAGACAAAGGCCAAAATACATAGCTTTCCCCCTAACCTACAGTATAAAAAAATAAATCTCCCCTGTTGGTCGACAGAGGATGCCTCACAAACGAAGTCGATAAGTCTATGTATCAACACCGTAACACCTCTCGAATAATTGGAGAGGGTAGAATGATACGTATGCGCAGCCCATCCCCTGTCGACCACTCTAGTGGTCTCCTCAGTAAGGTGGGTCTCTAACAGACATACTATTGCTGGTAGATGGGCCTGAGTCAGGTCAAGAACCGCTTGTCTCTTACCTCTTTCTCCCAAACCACGTACATTCCAAGCAAAAATTCTAATCATCGTCATCAACAATGGTTAAATGGAGAAACAGGAAAGAGAAAGAAGAGAAAAAAAAAAAAAGAAAAAAGTAATAAACTAAAAAAAAGGGAAACCACACCTACTTTGACGCACCACAACCCAACCCCACCCCCCCCCCTCACCCCCCTCCCACAGGCAATCCACCACATATTGTAGTAGATTTCTTTCCTATGACCAACCCTCCACACTCCCCCCACTCAGGCACCCCCATTAAGAAGCAAAGAGAACTACATTTAGGGGTATAAGCCCCTTATAGTACAAGTTGTTCCCGCCAAATCATAACTCAATTGAATTATCGATTATTTCGGTCAAGCCAGTCCGCGGCTTCTTCTGAAGTGTCAAAAAAAAGGATTTTATCCTCAAAAACAATCCGCAATTTGGCTGGGAATATAAGAGAATATTTTATATCCCTTTCTCTTAGCCTCTTTTTAACAATCATAAATATGCGTCTCTTTTCTTGTATTTCTTTCGAGAAATCGGGAAAAAAGGCCAGTCTAATCCCGTTGTACACAACCGGTGAGGATTCCCTCGCCCTTCTCAAGAGGACATCTCTGTCCCCTGTGGTCAATAACTTAGCAAGGAATATCCGAGGTTGTCTCCCTGGAATTGGTTTTCCTCCTGGGACCCGATAAGCTCTTTCAATCATAAAAAGAGGAGAAAATGACTCTTTCCCAAAGTTCTCAAGAATTAATTTCTGTACAAATTGGGTTGGATTTTTCTCTTCCACACCCTCTGGAATCCCAATTATTCTCACATTGTATCTTCGTGACCTATCCTCAAGGTCCACTACCTTTTTCTTCAAGAGATTATATTCTGCTTTAAATGTGGAGACTTCCGTATTTATTTTTTTGGATTCATTCTGTATGAGGGTGACGGAACTTTCAAGGTTGTGGACTCTGTCTCGCATTTTTGACAAATCATCTTTTATTAGTCCCACATCAACTTGAATAAACCCAAGTTGGGTTGTGACCGCCTGTATTAAATCCCCGTTCTGTTTAACCGCTAGGAGTATTTCTTCTAGCGGAGAAGAATTGTCATTATTGATAACTTCCCCCATTATGCCGTCTTCTTCTTTGGGGTATCTAGCGACTTTTTGTGTTTCTAAGTCAGTTATCTCTGAGTCATCGTTTTTTTTTGCGAAAAATTCCTTTTGTCCGCCCCTCGTATTGACCCTAGGAGACCTCAGGAACTGGTCCAGTTTTGTTGGTTCAGCAGTTTTGGACCCGTGTTTCTGACCTGATAGATCAGTCGAGCGCCTAGGAGCTTTTGGGCCCATGTCTTATTCCTTTTTTTTTTTTTTTTTTTTTTTTTTTTTCTCCTCTCCTTTTTTCTTTCTTGCCCCTTATTCCGCCTCTTTCTCTCCTTTTAAGTATATATCTTTTCTTTGCTCTCCTTCTTTCTCTTTTTTCCTTTATTTATTTATTTTTAATTTTTTTTCTTTTCTTTTCTTTTCTTTTCCCTTCTTCTTATCCCCCTTTTATTTTTATTTTTATTTTTTTTCCACTCCTTTCTTGTTTATTCCATTTTAAGTAAAATTGCGGTTCGTTACCACGAAGCGCGAGGAAATTCGCTTTCGTTGCAAATCGAATTTTTCCTGAAATTTGGATCGATTTCCACTTTGTCTGATTCGATTAGCTCATCTCTAATGAGGATGCTAAAATTAATAAATGTATTAGTATTCAGTTAAAATTAGGGGACAAGTATCATTAATCCTCAATAATATAAGTGTATGTACTGACAAAAATACAACTAATAACAGGTAGGCAGGGAGGCATCAAGAGGAAGGACTGAAACCTAAAATTCTTCCCAACAAGACCCTCTAATGTTGTGTCACTAGTGGTATGTGACAGCGTCTCCGGAACTATGACGGCCGTGGAACGGCCACACAAAGCGCTAGTATAAATAGGGGGATAGACACCCCCCCAGGAGGCTAAGCAGACGTGCAACCAATCGTAATGAAGGGGCGGGGCCATCTGCTTGTATGCCTGTCCAATCACATCAGCCCACAAGATAAGTCACTTGTCTCTCAAAGGAAAACATAATATAAATAATATATATCTCCCATATGGGACTTTTTCTCCACTGTGTCTATAGGCAAAACCATTGCAGTGTGCAAGATCTGCAGGATGAAATAAGCCATGGGCGCTGAAGCAAAATGTTAGAACTACTGCTGTCATGCACCATATAATGCGGCATTGACTGATCCAGTGGAAAAAGTGAACTGGCCAGCAACTTGAACCATACTGTTCTCCTTCTCCCCTTCATCAGTCAGGCCAAATCCAGAAGCAACACATTGTTGTCATCATGATCAACTTTATCAGCTACTGCTTCTCTTAATGGAATGTCTGGGCAGGAAACACAAATACTGTACAGTATGTGCCTAGTAATCCACTTGTGTGCAAACTGAAATCCCACCTGGTCAAGTTGCTGGCAGTGCAGTCTCTGCCATACCACTTAGTGCACTGCACTGCCTTTAGGGAACTGATGGTGTGCGCTCAAACTTGAAAACAGATAATGAGCTGCCATTATTTCTCAAAAAATCCATCCATGCCTTGTACTCACATGGCAGAAGAAGTGGGCCACACCTTAGAATTGTCGATGTGCTGCAAGGTGCCCGCCACCATAAAGAAATGTAGCAACTGTAAAAGCCAGGGACAGTATGTCTTACACGGCCCACTGGGTCAATGTTTTGAATAGCAGTGGCAACGCTGCATCAAATGAGGTCAGGTCCTATTTACACTTCCATGTCTGTTTGTTACTATGTTGTTTTTGACTCTCTTTGTACAAAATCCCCTGTTGTAAATTGCTGCGAAATATGTCGGCGCTATATAAATAAAGATTATTATTTGTATTACTATTATTATCCCTGCATGGCATATGTGATAAATTTGATGGTGCAGAGCTTTCTGAAAACGTATGAGGCTTTTAGAATGTACTTGCCATGACCAGTAGACTGGAATGGTGGCCGAAACTGACCCAGTTTGCTATTGTGTGTACTGTCTTGACTAGCCTCCAGTGTACTGTCAGAGAGAGAATTGAGTGCAGCGAATGACGTTGTCACACCAAACAATTGTCCTCAACTGTAGAAAACATTACATTTGTAAAAAAATTATTCGCATCCCCACCTATCCCTTGGTTGAACTTGATGGACTTATGTTTTTTTTCAACCGTATTAAGTATGTAACTATGAAAATGAATCAGTCATTGATTTTACACACTTCCAGATGAAACTAAAGAATAGATCTGCTATTGCTGACAGTGGCTATTTATTATTGGTCCAGTGATGCTACTACTGTCTGCTGTCTCATGTTCCACATAGTACTGCTGCTGCAGCTACTATTAACCTTACTATTACACCTATAGTGTTGATCGCAAATATTCTAATTGCAAATTTTTATTGCAAATATCGGCACTTCAAGAATTCGTGAAGATCTGGAATATAGTGCTATTTCTTCGTAATCGCGATTATTATAGATTTTTTTTTCAGCTGTACCCTCACTGCTTCTTGCTTGTGGGCCAATGAGAAGGCTGCAATATCTTTGTCTGAGCTTAGCAACATCCCTAGCAACCAATAGGAAAGTTTCCTACCCCTTACTATATAGGAAACTCCCCAGCGGCCATTTTCTGCTTTTTTTTTTGCAGTTCTGAGAGAGAGAGCAGTGTCATTGCTATACTCTGTGCTTTGCTGAGTCATCTGGATCCTTATTCAATTACATTAGATAGTTATTTAGCTCATATATATAATACAGATAGTCAGTGTAGATTAGATTGGCATCATTAGTGCCGATTTGCGCAATCGCGAATATATTGGAGCACTCTATCTGCATATAAAGCTATTGTTCTGCCATGCATGCGAAATGTAATCAAAAACAGTGCTGTAATGTAAAATTACTTACAGTGATCAGGAGTTCTTCCTCACAGTCACGAAAGTTGCTGTCAACCATTTTCTCCAGTTTCAGGAAACTTCTAGCAGCTTGAAAAATTTAGCAAAAGTGAGCCACGCCTGTATTGCACGCACATATTACATTGCCGATTTTCGCAATCAAAAAAATAATGACTGGAGATCCCGAATTCTAGAATTTGCTAATTTATGGCGAATATTAGGTCAAAAATTTGTGAAAATGAATATTGCCTATGCTGCTTATCACTATGCACCTACAAGGGCCACACATCTACCACTTTGTCTAGTACTGCTGCTGCCATGGTTACTATTGCCACTACTACTACCCCTACATAGCTGCACATGTCCTGCCTTGTCTGTCAGAATGTATACTGTACGTTAGCTGCTCCTGAAAAGGAAGAATTTTGGACCTCCTGTTCAGAATAAGCCATTACATTTTACGATACTACCATGTGTGTATAAACATGGGCAGGAATCTGCTCTCATAAAGGGATCATTTTTGGATCGCTTGTTCAGAACAAGTCATTGCTTCTCCTGATACTATCATGTGTGTATAAATCCCTGCAGACACCTTCCCCCAAAAGGGATAAGTTTTGGATTATTTTTATTTTAAAAAGCTTAAAAAAAATCAACAGAGCAGTGTGTTATAAAACTGCTGTTTGCTACCAATTACAACCATACGTTTACCTATAACTATATATGCCGCTGTCACTCTAAGATTACTAATGCTGTCTTGGCATTAAAAAGCTTCAAAGGGCATATAGTGTTCAGAGACTAGAATGCCATCTACGTTTCAGGGCAATCTGAGCACTCTCGATTTAATTTGAATATATTCATATCTGAATCAAATCTTCTGACCAATTTGTTTGAATTGGACACAAAACGAATTTCAAGAAATTTACTCATCTCGGATAGTTAATCAAGAAATCTCGCTATCTTACCACCAATATGTAGTTGATAAAAACTGGATATAAAACACAGAATTTATAATTCTTCTTTATTCCAGCTAAGGCTACTTTCACACTTGCGGCAGTGTGATCAGGCGGGCAGTTCCGTCGCCGGAACTGGCCGCCGAATCCGCCGATCTGCCGCTGACTGAAAGCATTTGTGAGACGGATCCGGATGCGGATCCGTCTCACAAATGCATTGCAAGGACGGATCCGTCTCTCCGCCTGTCATGCGGACCGACGGATCCGTCTTGTACATTTTTTCTCATTTTTACCGATCTGCGCATGCGCATGCCGGAACGACGGATCCGGCATTCCGGTATTCTTAACCGGTGCTAATACATTCCTATGGGAAAAAATGCTGGATCCAGCGTTCAGGCAAGTCTTCAGTTTTTTTTGCCGGAGAGAAAACCGTAGCATGCTGCGGTTTTCTCTTTTGCATGATCAGTCAAAACGACTGAACTGAAGACATCCTGATGCAAACTGAACGGATTTCTCTCCATTCAGAATGCATGGGGATAAAACTGATCAGTTCTTTTCCGGTATAGAGCCCCTGTGACGGAACTCTATGCCGGAAATGAAAAACGCAAGTGTGAAAGTACCCTAAGGCCGAGTTCATATTATGATTTAGTTTTCCTTTCTTCTGATCCGTCAGAACAACAGAAAAATAAAGAAAAAAACGGATCCTGTATTTTAAGCATTCGTTATGCTGAGTTATGCACATTTTAAATCCTTTTTAGCCATTTCCGTCAGAAATCTGTCATTTTAGACAGAAAAAAAGTCCTACACAAAGTATTTTTTTCCATCTAAAATAAGTGAGTTCTGATTAAAATGGCTCAAACAAATGTGCAGATCTGAGCAACAGAGATGAGCGAATTTCTCAAAAATTTAATTCGGCCGGTTCACCGAATTTTCAGACAAGATTTTATTCAATCCAAATTAAATCGGGACGAATTGCATTAAAAGACAGCCATTTCCTGGCTGCAGAGAGCCTGTATAGTGGTGTAGAACACTGGGCCTTGCAGAAACACGCATAGGGAGTATGCTGTGGTAGTGAAATAATACTGTGAGTCAGTATGACATGCACGTGACAGGCGTCACTCTTAGAATCACTGCACACTTTACTTATTTGAGCAGTTACGGGGCTAAAACTAACCAAATAACTAAAGTGTGAACTCAGCCTTACAGTTCGATGTTAGCGTCAGGTATAAAAAAAACATGCAAAGGCCCAAGATCTAACTGTAGGGTGAAAGAGTGCACTCCTTTTACACCGTCATCAGCTGATTCCACATAAATGTCTGCATAACCTGTTCTATTAAAAGCTTATACAATTAGAGCCCCTCTGACACAGTGGAGAGGGTGTCAGCAGTAAGTTTGTCTTGACGTCACTGATTATTTTGCCCTTCCTCTGATCCGTCAGAACAATAATCCCACAAAAAGCGGATCCTGTCTGTTGAGCATCCACCGTTACTTGGTCAGTATTTGGTGAGTAATCCATCAGTATTGCTAAAGCCCCCCCCCCCCCCCCAAAAAAAAACAGGAGTGGATCCAAAAAAGAGATGACACTAAATGAAATATTTACATGTCTTCTGTTTTTTGTACGCACTCCTGCATGACCTAGAGTGGAAATAGCAGCTGCATGAGGAGACCACAGAGTGGCCCAGTGACATAGTGGGAAGGTAGCAGCAGCATGAGGAGGTCACACAGTGGCCCAGTGACATAGTGTTGAGTTAGCAGAAGCATGAGGAGGCCACAGAGTGGCCCAGTGACATAGCATTGAGTAAACAGCAGCATGAGGAGACCACAGAGTGGCCCAGTGACATAATGTGGAGGTGGCAGCAGCAGCAGCATGAGGAGGCCACAGGGTGGCCAAGTGACAAAGTGTTGAGTTAGCAGCATCAAGAGGAGGCCACAGAGTGGCCCAGTGAAATAGTGTTGAGTTAGCAGCAGCATGAAGAGGCCACAGACTGGCAAGGTGACATCATGTGAAGGTGGCAGCAGCAGCACGAGAAGGCCACAGAGTGGCCCAGTGACATAGTGTTGATTTATTAGCCGCATGAGGAGACCACAGAGTGGCAAGGTGACATAGTGTAAAGGTGGAAACAGCAGCAGCAGGAGTAGGCAACAGACTGGCAAGGTGATATGGTGTTGATTTAGCAGCATGAGGAAGCCACAGACTGGTAAGGTGACATAGTGTGGAGGTGGGAGCATTAACAGCATGAGGAGGACACAGAGTGGCTCAGTGACATAGTGTTAAGTTAGCAGCAGCATGAGGAGGCTACAGAGTGGCCCAGTGACGTAGTGTTGAGTTAGCAGCAGAAAGAGGAGACCACAGAGTGGCCCAGTGACATAGTGTGGAGGTGGAAGCAGCAGGAGCAGGTCATAGAGTGGCCCAGTGACATTGAGTTGAGTTAGCAGCATCATGAGGAGGCCACAGTGTCCCCAGTGACATAGTGTTGAGTTAGCAGCAGCAAGAGGAAACCACAGTGTGGCAAGTTGACATAGTGTGGAGGTGGCAGCAGCAGCAGCATGAGGAGGCCACAGAGTGTCTCAGTAACAAAGTGTTGATTTAGCAGCAGCATGCTGAGACCACAGAGTGGCAAAGTGACATAGTGTGGAGGTGGCAACAGCAGCAGAAGGAGAAGGCAGCAGACTTGCAAGATGACATAGTGTTGAATTAGCAGCAGCTTGAGGAGGCAGCAGACTGGCTCAGTGACATAGTGTTGAGTTAGCAGCAGCAAGCAGAGACTACAGTTTGGCAAGGTGACATAGTGTGGAGGTAGCAGCAGCAGCAGCATGAGTAGGCCACAGAGTGTCTCAGTAACAAAGTGTTGATTTAGCAGCAGCATGATGAGACCACAGACTGGCAAGGTGACATATTGCGGAGGTGGCAGCAGCAGCATGAGGAGGCCACAGAAAGACTGAGTGACATAGTGTTGAGTTACCAGCAGCATGAGGAGCCCACAGAGTAGCAAGAAGACATAGTGTGGAGGTGGCAGCAGCAGCATGAGGAGGCCAGAAACTGGCAAGGTAACATAGTGTGGAGGTAGCAGCATGAGGAGGCCACAGAGTGGCAGAATGACAGAGTGCGGAGGTGGCAGCAGCAGCCGCAGCATGAGGAGGCCACAGAGTGTCTCAGTAACAAAGTGTTGATTTAGCAGCAGCATGATGAGACCACAGAGTGGAAAGGTGTGGAGATGAGTGTGGAGATAGCAACAGCAGCAGAAGGAGAAGGCAACAGACTTGCAAGGTGACATAGTGTTGAGTTAGCAGCAGCATTAGGAGACAACAGACTGGCTCAGTGACGTAGTGTTGAGTTAGCAGCAGCATGAGGAGACCACAGAGTGGAACAATGTCAGAGTGTGTAGGTGGAAGCAGCATGAGGAGAGCACAAAGTGGAACAATGACAGAGTGTGGAGGTGGCAGCAGCAGCATGAGTAAGCCACAGACTGGCAAGGTGACATACAATAGTGTTGAGTTAGTAGCAGCATGAGGAGGCAACAGACTGGCTAAGTGATACAGTGTTGCGTTAGCAGCAGCAAGAGGAGACCACAGTGTGGCCCAGTGACATAGTGTGGAGGTAGCAGCAGCAGCAGCAGCATGAGGAGGCCACAGAGTGTCTCAGTAACAAAGAGTTGAATTAGCAGCAGCATGATGAGACCACAGAGTGGCACAATGACAGAGTGTGGAGGGGGGCAGCAGCAGCATGAGGAGGCCACAGAGTGTCTCAGTAACAAAGTGTTGATTTAGCAGCAGCATGATGAGACCACAGTGTGGCAAGGTGACATAGTGTGGAGGTGGCAACAGCAGCAGAAGGAGAAGGCAACAGACTTTCAAGGTGACATAGTGTTGAGTTAGCAGCAGCATGAGGAGACCACAGAGTAAAACAATGACAGAGTGTGGAGGTGGCAGCAGCATGAGGAGGCCACAGACTGGCAAGGTGACATAGTGTGGAGGTGGGAGCAGCAGAAGAATGAGAAGGCCACAGAGTGGCCCAGTGACATAGTGTTGAGTTAGCAGCAGCATGAGGAGACCACAGAGTAGCAAGGTAAAAAATTGTGGAGGTGGCAGCAGCAGCACGAGGAGGCCACAGAGTGGTCCAGTGATATAGTGTTGATTTAGCAGCAGCATGAGTAGACCACAGAGTGGCAAGGTGACATAGTGTGGAGGTGGCAGCAGCGTGAGAAGACCACAGAGTGGTAAGGTGCCATAATGTGAAGGTGGCAGCAGCAGCATGAGGAGGCCACAGAGAGGCCGAGTAACATAGTTTTGAGTTACCAGCAGCATGAGGAGCCCACAGAGTGGCAAGGTGACACAGTGTGGAGGTGGCAGCAGCAGCATGAGGAGGCCAGAAACTGGCAAGGTGACATAGTGTGGAGGTAGCAGCATGAGGAGGCCACAGAGTGGCACAATCACAGAAGTGTGGAGGTGGCAGCAGCATGAGGAGGTCGCAAACTGGCAAGGTGACATAGTGTGGAGGTGGCAGCAGCAGCATGAGGAGGCCACAAAGTGGCAAGGTGACATAGTAGTGAGTTAGCAGCAGCATGAGGAGACAACAGAGTGGCAGAATGACATAGCGTGGAGGTGGCAGCAGTAGCATGAGGTGACCTGAGTGGTGAGGAGGCAGCAGCATGAGCAGACCACATAGTGACCCGGTGACAGAGTGGGGAAGTTGGCAATACCAGTACCCGCTGACGATGGTGGGTGTAAGAATCATAATCCAGTACTGTCTGCACGTCACTGAGCGGTCTCTGAGCCAGGAATCTGACCGCTCACAACACCAGCTCCCACGCCACTTTCCTCATTACTACTTGCCCACCTGCCGGAGGAAGCGGCAGATGTCTTCTCCAGATCTTGGCTGGGCAGTAGCTGCTGACTGTCCTCTAGTAGCTCATCCTCGCTGTATAGTGGAGCTGAACCCACAGCATATAATACTTCTCTGGCTGAGGGAATAGAAAAGGACAGAGGCAGGTTGAGGACAGGTGAGGGGGTAGGGCCTTCTTCCGGGCCATGCCAACTAAGGGTTGTGTTTGTCGAACTCACCAACTTTTGGCTGGGGGTGTCTGATGTCACTTGGGATGAAGTGGATGACCGAGTCTACATTCAAGAACCGCTGGGTTGCTGGTCAAGACACAACCGCTAGATGACACTGGGAGCTTAGGCCTATCGAAGTGACCCTTGCTGCCACTCCCCCTTACTCTGCTGCGACCTATGCCTGCGCCAGAAACATTTAGGCCTTTGCCCATCTCCTGTGCAGAGCCTGGCACTTCTCTGTCTGACATATTGTTAGATCAAATAAATAAATAAAAAGGAAATGAATACACCCCAAAAAAGGCTGTAATTCCTTCCTATCCTTTTCCTGCACTTCTAATGATCTTTCCCTGAACTTCTATTCAGAAAATTAAAAGTTTTCAAGTCTATTCTTACAATGTCCCTAGCACCTGCTGACATCTCTCCCTGCACTAAGTACACTGGAAAATGGCTGACTCTAAGATGGCTGATGCTATTTATAGGGCTGTGACATCACAGGGCTGGCTGGCTGCTGATTGGCTGTATGCATGGCATTGTGGGTGATCCCTTGTTTCCAGAGTTCTTATCTCCATGTCCTAACATGTGCAGCAGCCATTTTAGGAAAAAATACGATTCGTTACCATGAAGAATCAGGAAATTCGGATTCGGTGGAAATCAAATTTTTCCTTAAATACGGATGGAATTCCACTTTGTCAACTTTGATTCGCTCATCTCTACTGAGCATGATGGATGCTTAAAATACAAGATCCGTTTTTATTTTAATTTTTTTTGTTCTTATGATGGATCAGAAGAACGGAAAACTAAACGGTGATGTGAACCTGGCCTAACATAGCTAAATAATACAGTGACTGAGCCATACCCAGAACACTGGCTTATAAGGGTTCATGCACACGAGTGCGTGTGCCCCGTGCCCGTATTGCGGATAGCAAATAGCGGTCCACAATCATGCTCCTATCTGGCTCTCCACGTGCCAGAAACTCAAATCTATATCAGCTTGGGGGTAAATTATGGAACTCTACAAATACCCTCAGCAGTGTATGAGGTAAGGAAATGTGCGCGAGTCAGGTGAGCTTTGGGTTCCAGAAACAGGACTGCACAGAAACCTTCACTAATCCTCATTCAGCCCTACTTGCAGTGATCGCACAAAACAGCTGCTGGTTGAACTTGCTATGCTTTATTTACAATAAATAATACATTTATTGAGTTCTTATAATAATTTAGTACAATAAAATTACTAATTTCTTACATTATGTGTTCAGAGATCATAACAAAGTGTTGCCATAATAAAACCATTGTTTGAGAGCAGTGTGGGCCTCAAAAGACTTTAATTAGGTTAACATAATAAAATAGCATGCAATATCTACATAATAAAATAACATGCAAGGATTGACATGATAAAATAACATACAACCACCTATATAATAAACTAACATGCGAGCACCTGCATAATAACATAACGTACAATGACTGACATAATAAAAAACATGCAACCACCTATAAAAATAAAATAATATGCAAACACCTGCATAATAAAATAACGTGCAAGCACCTGCATAGTAAGATAACGTTTAATTATCTCCATAATAAGTATCTACATAATAAAATAACATACAAGTGACTAATAGTAGTAGATTCTTGTATGGTTGGAAACATATATTTGTGGAAATTTAGGCATAAGGAAGCTATGTTCCTCCTTGTGCCTGAAATAGCCTTCCAACCAGAGGACTGGTTGGCGTACACTTTAAGCCCGTGTCTCGGACACCAGAGAAACTGATTTTGTGCCACAGACAAGATTGGATGGGGCTGGGGCCAGCGCAGTAGGTGCTTTGACAGATAGGTGTCATGGACACCCCTAGGTGTTGTATGGGGAAGCTGTAGGGAAAGACACCATCATTCTATGCAGGTCTAAAGGAGGCACTGCAGAGATAATTGCCACTATACCCTTATAGCAGTGAAGAAGGTCACTTTTACATATCCTTCTCAGAGGCATCATAAGGATATATACGCCCATTGCCAATTTGACTGTACTCACCATTGTAAGTGCAAGCTTCTAAGAAATGTGCCTCTCAAATGATGTGCACTGTTGTCTGAACCACATACAAGTGGGGACATTGCCTATCCCCTCAGCCACGACATTACAATACAAAATGTTATACTGTATCTACTGTAATACTAAGTGGTCAAATCAGGTCTGCTTCTTTGCAGGTCAGAATCAGGAGTATAGTTACAGGGGGTGTGGTGGTAGTAGTCGTACATGGAACCTGGTACCATCTACCACATATGAAGACACCAATGTTACTCATTGCACATGGAAGGTTAGGGTCATATTGCGGATTTAGCATTGGGATTCAAGAGCTTTTAAATCCTTTAAGACCTGTTGGTGCTTCCCCTGACAGCCAACACCTGGGACATCTGTTCCATCAGCCCCCGGATTGGCTGAGTGATTACATGGTATATATGGGTGTGTTATCACTACAACTAAACAAACAATACTGCAGGGAGGATCGAAGCTGGAGTGGCTCTAGAAGTCGTGGGGTG
This sequence comes from Bufo gargarizans, assembly GCF_014858855.1. Taxonomy (NCBI): domain Eukaryota; kingdom Metazoa; phylum Chordata; class Amphibia; order Anura; family Bufonidae; genus Bufo; species Bufo gargarizans. Next base: position 12,262,663 of record NC_058083.1, read on the forward strand.
TAAAATGTGTGAGTATACTGTACATTCTTTTATTTATTTTTTGACAATTGCTGGCTTGGGGGAAAATATATAAAAATCAGACAACCCCTTTAAATGACATAAATGACACCTATGGATTGCATATTCTATGGCTACAAATCACTAAGGAAAGAGGTGTACAGTGAGGAACAAAAATACTTGAACCCTCTGCGATTTTGCAAGTTCTCCCACTAAGAAATCATGGTATGAAATTCACATTGTAGGTGCATTCCCACTCTGAGAGACAGAATTTAAAAAAGAAATTCAGGAAATCACATTGTATGTTTTTTAAAGACTTTATTTGTCTTGCACTGCTAAACATAAGTATTTGAACACCTGAGAAAATCAGTGTTAATATTTGGTACAGAAGCCTTTGTTAGCAATTACAGAGGTAAAACGTTTCCTGTAGTTCTTGACCAGGTTTTCACACACTGCAACAGGGATTTTAGCCCAATCCACCACACAGATCTCCTCTAGATTTGTCAGGTTTCGGGGCTGTCGCTGAGCAACACAGAGTTTCAGCTCCCTCCAAAGATGTTCTATTGGATTTAGGTCTGGAGACTGGCTAGGCCACTCCAGAACCTTGATGTGCTTCTTACGGAGCCACTCCTTGGTTATCCTGGCTGTGTGCTTCAGGTCGTTGTCATGTTGAAAGACCCAGCCACAACCCATCTTCGATGCTCAGACTGAGGGAAGGAGGTTGCTGCTCAGAATCTCACAATAAATGGCCCCATTCATCCTCTCCTTAATGCAGTGCAGTCGTCCTGTCCCTTTCGCAGAAAATCACCCCTAAAGCATGATGTTACCACCCCTATGCTTCACATTAGGGATGGTTTTCTTGGCATGCAACTCATCCTTCTTTTTCCTCCAAACACGACGAGCGAAGTTTAGACCAAAAAGTTCTACTTTGGTCTTATCTGACCACATGACTTTCTCCCATGCTTCCTCGAGATCATCCAGATGGTCATTGGCAAACTTCAGACGGGCCTGGACATGTGATGACTTGAGAAGAGGAACCTTCCATGCAATGCATGATTTGAAACCATGGTGTAGTGTTCTACCGACAGGGACCTTTGAAACTATGGTCCCAGCTCTCTTCATGTCATTGACCAGCTCCTCCCTTGTAGTTCTGGGCTGATGCCTCACTTTTCTTATCATCAGTGATACCCCACGAGGTGAGATATTGCATGGAGCCCCAGTCCGAGGGAGACTGACAGTCGTTTTCAAACAATTGCTCCAACAGTTGATCTATTTTCACCAAGCGGCCTGGCCCTTTCCAGCCTTGTGAAGGTCCACAATTTTGTTTCTGGTGTCTTTTGACAACTCTTTGGTCATGCCAATGTTAGTAGTTGGCGTCTGACTGACTGTGGGGTGGACAGGTGTCTTTAAATAGCTCAGACAGATGCTACTAAGTTAAATTAATGAGTGGAGCAGAGGTGGACTTTTAAAAGGCACAGTAACAGGTCTTTAAGAGACCGAATTCTTGCTGTTTCTCAGGTGTTCAAATACTTATGTTCAGCAGTGCAAAACAAATAAATTCTTAAAAAATCATAAAATGTGATTTTCCAGAATTTCTTTTTTATTCTGTCTCTCAGATTACTCCATAATTTCTAATGGGGAGAACTTGCAAAATCGCAGGGTGTTTAAATACTTCTGTTCCTCACTGTATACTGAGTCATCTCAGTAATAAGATTATTGCCGCTTCCCGGTGTACACCAGTGGTGGCTTCTAAACCATTGTCATCTCAACAGATCATGCCCAGATCCACTGCCATACTCTATCCACTACTTATAGAGCCCAAACTGCTGGCCACAGAGGTCACTAATCCCCCTACCATAATTACTAGAGATGAGCGAAGTATTGGAAAATTAGATTTAGCTGCTTCGTCGAATTTTACAAAAAAATTCTGTTTGTGACCAATTACATGATGACTTTGTGATGCAGCATCAGATACTAAAAACACGGTGTAAAATTATCAGAACAATAAATTAAATCATACTTGCCTCCTCCATTTGCTCACAATGGGCCAGCCACCAGCATGATTGCAGCTTTGGCGCGAAATCTCACATGGCCCGAGATGACTTCATCGCACCCGGCTGGTGTGGTGTCCCGTGTCAGTGCACACGGGATTTGATCTTCAATCAAGATGGCGGCACCCAGCCTGTCGCGAGGTGTTTTAGGCAGGAAAGCCATGCTTGCGGTCGGTCAAATGGGACTTCCATGGAATTCGGGAACCCCTACTGGAATGTGGGTGATTTCTGGATATATTGTTCGCCCAGATCAGAGCTATGCAGAGATGTATAATTTGTGGGGATATGTTGGGCTTCGGGGTGTTTTCTGTCTTTTGGGGAAAAATGTGTTTTCTGCCTCTGAGGGATTAAGTTAGCCTATTGTGTTTGGCAATTGTATCATAGGCAGAGCCCTTTGTGTTTGGTAATTGTATCACAGGCAGAGACCATTGTGTTTGTGTACAATTGCTGGGAGTGTTTCCATACTAAAAATTTATGTGATTGGCTAATGTAAAAACTGTCTCAGTTTTCCTCAAGGTCCCCAGGAGAGTGTCCTTTGCTGCTAGACCTGTATAAAAGGCTGACATGTTTCCCCATTAAATTGTTCCTGTTTTACCCTCAACATAGAGCCTCATCTCATTTGTGTGTGGGGAAAAGGCAGAATCTACACTGGGGAATGCTATACGCTGTATACTCCCCTGGCTATAATCCCTGAGCTCTTTTAAGAGGCTTGCATTGCTCTCTGAAGCAAGAGAGGTTCAGATACTGGAACCTGGAAGCCTTGTCGTATGTCCAGGGTGGGTAGAAGACGGCAATATCCCAAGCAAGCTGTGGCGGGTCGTGGGGTCGGCAATGCTTACAGTGTCGAGTGGAGTGCTTGGAGCCCTCGGGAAGCACTAAGAGCCTCCATCAACGGAGGTACCCAGTCAGGGTGCTAGGAGATTCGTTACACACATACTGTATGTTAACCTTTTCTAAAAATGATGTATAAGCAGTCACACACTGCACCAGTGCATAATAGACACTATCTATACACCAGATAATAGTAAAACAATACAATAGTCTCATAATTCACATTTTAGATCTTTAGATTACTTGATAAGGAATGGAAATGGATGGGGCCATAGTATTCAGCCTTTCTATCCAAGTTTTCAAATGGTTTTTAACTTGCACATTAAAAGGGACTTTATCTATACTAAAATGGGTTGTCTCATGATTATAAGTCCTCCCTACCGTGGGCTTCACTCCTGGGCGCCACCTACATCCGCATTTCCTCTATAGCAACTGTTACGAGGAAAATTTAGAATTCCACAACAACCACATAAATGGCCAATCATGTCATAAATGGACAAGCTGGATCCCTTGAAGCAAGAGCTTTTCCCTGCTCTGGCTAATAGAAATCTATAATGTTCTTACACCCAGGGGTGCACCCTGCATTTCTGCTTGCGAAAACTTAAACTGTGCTCGCCCCCATGCCAATTTATTAACCTAGCCCCTTTGCTACAATGAAAGCGCTCATTGCCCATGGCCCTTCTGCTGACCCCCCCCTCTTGCCCCTACCTGGTGCTGCCTTATATAGTTCCAGGCAGCATTTATTGACTACTATTCTTATGACTCTATAATGTGCTATTCCTTTGTTTTTCCTGCTTGAAGTTTGTAATATACACTGCCTGTCCAATCAATAAATTTTTTCTTCCCTGATGGCACGGGCATATTCCAAGATGACAATGCCAGGATTCATTGGGCTCAAATTGTGAAATAGTGGTTCAGGTAGCATAAGACATCATTTCCACACATGGATTGGCCATCACAGAGTCCAGACTTTAACCCCATTGAGAATCTTTGGGATGTGCTGGAGAAGGCTTTGCGCAGCAGTCAGACTCTACCATCATCAATGCAAGATCTTGGTGAAAAATTAATGCAACACTGGATGGAAAAAAAAATTGTGACATTGCAGAAGCTTATCGAAACAATGCCACAGCGAATGTGTGCCGTAATCAAGCTAAAGGCTTTTTTTTTGTGGCAATTTTTTTGGGGACAGGCAGTGTATCACCAAATGTAATATATTTATGTATGAAAAATATCAAACTGATTTGTAATGGTAATCCTCTCCAAATATAGTGTATGCATTATTTGGAGTAAAGAACACCCGGAGGACTCATTTACCAGGATTCAACAAGAGTTATATAAAAAATGAATAATGTGATTTATTTTCAGTCTTCATAAAAGTTGATTACTTACAAAAATAGTTTAGTAAGTCTTAATCTATTGTCCATAAGAGATAGCCTTGCAGTTCCCCCGGAGGTAGTTTTGCAGCGAACTTTGCTCATTCGCGATTTGCCGAACATGCAAGCATATGGCAATGTCCGCCGGCGCCATATTCTTTTGCATTGCACCAAACTTTGACCCATGACACATCCATCAGGTGGGAAAGGACAGCCAATTGAGATGTTTCAGCACATTGACACACCCCCACCCTATCACAGTACTTAATCTGGCAGCCATTTTACATTCAGACTTTTGCCAGTATAGGGAGAGGTTGCTTTGTGGAGCAGGGACAGGCTGTTAGAGACAAAAAACGTTAGCTAATAGGGCCACTAAAGTTTTCTAAAGGACTGGTATAGGTGTGCTATCGATAGGTGTGACATACTGATGGGTGTGATATGCTTATAATATACTTTCTAACATAGAAAGTATATTATAGTGCATTTGTATTTTGCAGCAGTTGTGTGCAGTTCTGCTGCGATATCGCAGGTATATAGAGGGACAAGAATAATTGGAACAACTATTTGCAATGTGTGTGAGATACCTGCTGCCTGGGTCATCTGCCTCGTCTTCCTCATCTCCCTCTTGCTCCTCCGGCTGCTCCTGCTCCTCCTCTCCTGTCACCAGTGTAGAAAAACCACCCATTTCGCTACACATTGCTTGTGCTCCAATGTCCTCCTCCTCCTCCGATTCAGCCCCCACAGGGTCATGTGGCCATGAGATGTAGGCACCACGTCTCTCTCCAGTCCCCTGACCAGCCAGATTTACCAGCATCTGTTCCAGGATATGAAGCAGTGGAATGATGTTGTTCATCCCGTAGTCCTGGTGACTGTCAAAAACCATGACATCCTCAAAGGGCCTGAGCAAACGGCAGGTGTCACGCATGAGCTGCTACTGGCTGAGATCGAAGTTACACAGGGGAGTACTCCTGTCGGTTTGGATCATCAAGAAATAATTTATGGCCCTAAAAAAAAGGGTCCAGTCTCTACAGGGAGAGATAGTTAATAATAAAAACTCTACTGCACAATCACAGTTTGAAGAAGCTAGATTGGAGTATAAAAATTATTTATTAGAAAAAACACAACATAGGGTTTTCTTTACAGTAGCTAAATACTTCTCTCAATCAGGGAAACCTGGAAATCTTCTTTCATTTCTGATCCAAAACCAAAAAAATATTAACAGAATAAAAAATATTAGATTAGAAAATGGAGTGGTCACCACGTGCCTGGAGGAGATTGAGCGAGAGTTCGTCAAATACTATAAAACCTTATATACAAACAATAAAAATCAGCAGGATGGAGATCTTGAAAAGTTTCTGGAGAACACTAACCTCCCTAAATTAACAGAGCAGGAGTGTAAAATACTAAACCGACCCACAGACTTAAAGGAAATACTTGAGGCTGTTAGGACAATTTGGGAAAATTCTTCCCGGGGACCGACGGGCTCCCGTTCTAAATCTATCGCCAATATGGAGACACAATTTTGCCAATGTTATTACAGGTCGTAAACAAAACTTACCAGACTGGTGAGCTACCCTCATCTCTATCCGAAGCTGTGATTACACTCATTCTAAAAAAGGACAAGGACGAAAGAGATATCTCTGTTAAATACAGACTATAAAATCTGTGAAAAAATATTTGCCAATAGACTAAAGGGAGTTATAGATAGGTTAATCCACCCAGATCATACCGGGTTCATACCCAAGAGATTGGTACAATCTAGCATATGTAGAGCTTTCCTAAATATGCAGGATGAGCGGGGGGGGGGGGGTCCCACTCCATCCTGTCATTAGACGCTGAGAAGGTGTTTGACAGGGTGGAGTGGGAATACCTCTGGAAGGTAATGCATAGGATGAACCTGGGTAAATATTTTATCAAGTGGGTACAGATCCTAAACAATCACCCCAAAGCCAAAATTAATATTAATGGAGTATGTTCTGAGCAAATAGAGCTGCACAGAGGAACAAGACAGGGATCCCCCTTTCACCCTTATTGTTTGCCCTATTTATAGAACCACTGGCTGCGAAAATTAGATCGGATGAAAGGATCAGCGGCTTTGGTATGAAGGGGACTTTTGATAAGATAAGTATGTACGTAGATGACATTTTGATCTTTTTGGAGAACCCAACATCTCAGCTGTCTTATCTTATGGAACTAATAAACAAGTTTAGGGACAATTTCATCCCTTTGCTGACTAGATGTAAAAGTAAAATCACTGTCTGGCGGAAGTTATCAATAGGACAGGCGGACAGAATTGCACTAATAAAAATGGTCTTACTTCCCCAGATTTTGTACATTTTGGCAGCCTGTCTAGTTTGGATAGAGGACCGTTTCTTCACCCATCTGAAATGACTGCTGAATGACTTAATCTGGGGAAGAAAAAGGGTAAAACTAAAACAAAAAAATTTCTGGTTAGCGGAAGAGGATGGAGGGCTATCCGTCCCTTTTTTTCCAGGGATATTACTTAGCTTCCCAAGTTCAGTGGATAAAGTCAAGGGGAAACAACTGTCACAACCAGACAGCTGAGAAGCTCTGACAGAAGCCTTTCAGAACCTCCTCCTTGAGTTTTCCTTTTGTGGTGTTCAGTTCCTTATCTCGTTAGCCTCTCTCAGCTGTCATGTAGTTGGACTGATTGCATCCCTTTAAATTCCGCCCCATAATGCATTACTGGGCAGCTTATACTACTTCCTGGAGTGTGTGTGCATGCTGATCCTGTTTCCCAGTCTGCTACAAAGTTAAGTGCTGTACATTTATCTGTTATTTTCTGTTTGCTGGATCCCAGGTGACCCTGACTCCCTCCGTGTCTGGTGTAGGGAGCCGGTGGTCGTGTCCCCTCACTATTGTAGGGTGTTCAGGGGTTATATAGTCGAGGTACGTGGATATGCAACCATCCACATTTGGGATCTTTGCATAGGCTGAGCAGCCAGGGAAAGTGCCAGGTTTTGTGCAGGGGTCTCCCTTTTGGTTCCTTAGCTTTGGATCCAGTAAGTCATATATGCATGTTGCATTGTCTTGTTTCCTGTACACCGTCCGTGACATTATAAGCCGCCAAAACCATCTCAAGCATGGATCCGGTTTCACTTTTGGCTGAACGCCTTCAGGGTCTTTCATTGGAGGTAGCTGATCTCCACAGGACTTTTTCTCAGCTTCAAGTGACCGGTTCAGCTGGCGTTCATGGAGTTTGTTCTGAGCCTAAGATCTCGCTCCCGGATACGTTTTCCGGGGGTAGTGAGAATTTTGTGCGTTTTAGAGAGGCTTGCAAACTCCATTTTCGCCTTCTTCCCCATTCCTCTGGTGATGAGGAACGGAGGGTGGGGATCATTATATCGCTGCTCAGGGGTAACGCTCAGTCCTGGGCCTTTTCGCTGCCGGAGGGGGCACGGCCCCTCCGTTCAGTGGATGAATTCTTTTTAGCCCTGGGTCAGATATATGATAATCCGGATCGTATTGCTCTGGCTGAGTCTAGACTACGTCTATTATGCCAGGGAAAACAATCCGCAGAGATATACTGCTCAGAATTTCGGAGATGGGCAGCTGATACTGGTTGAATGATGCTGCACTCCGAAGTCAATTTTGCCATGGTATTTCAGAGGGATTGAAAGATGCATTTGCCTTTCATGAAAGGCCTATTTCCTTGGACTCTGCTATGTCTCAGGCCGTTCGTATTGACAGGCGTCTTAGAGAGAGAGGAGAGATCTCTCCTTCCGGTCCCATTCTGTGCGCAGGGGTCTCAGTCGCTGTCAGCCCCTTCTGAGCAGGAGCCCATGCAGCTGGGGTTAATTGCTTCTGACAATAGAAGATTCAGCCCGCATGGGAGGGTTTGTTTTTGTTGTGGAGGTATAAATCATTTGGCAAATGTTTGTCCCTCTAGGAGATTCAGGCAGTTCTCTGGGAGTAATAAAGAAACAAAGAGGAAAAAATCTTTTAAAAATGTTCCGTCTGTTACTATTGGCAGGGTTGAGGCGGAAATTGAAGGTTTTCCGTTTGCTTGTAGTTCCCGTTTTGTCCTGCCTGCTAGGGTGGCGCTAGAGAGCAAGAGCATTTTTTGTGAGATTTTTGTGGATAGTGGAGCAGCTGTCAATCTCATTGATAATCAATTTGCAATAACTCATGGTTTCCAGGTGTGCACTTTGGGAAAGGATATTCCTGTTTTTGCTATTGATTCCGCTCCACTTTCTCAGAAATCATTAAAGGGCATAGTTCACAATATCCGTTTAATTGTGAGTGATGCTCATGTTGAGGATGTGTCATGTTTCGTCCTTAGCGGTTTGCCTACTCCTCTAGTGTTGGGGCTACCCTGGCTCACTAAACATAACCCCACCATTGATTGTCAAGCGAGGCAAATAAATGGTTGGAGTGACTTTTGCAGAGAGAATTGCCTCACGACATCTGTTTCTGAGGTTGCTACTAAGACTGTACCATCTCTTCTCTCTGAATTTTCAGATGTCTTCTCTGAGAGTGGAGTTCAGGATTTGCCGCCGCACAGGGAGTACGATTGCCCTAATAATCTCATCCCAGGCGCCAAGCTGCCTAAATCTCGTTTATACAATCTTTCCCAACCTGAAAGGATCGCTATGCGTGCTTATATCTCTGAGAGTCTGAGAGAAGGACACATACGACCCTCGAAGTCACCTGTTGCCGCAGTTTTTTTCTTTGTTAAGAAAAAAGATGGTTCTTTAAGACCTTGTCTGGATTTCAGGGAGCTGAATAGTATCACTATTCGTGACCCTTATCCGCTTCCTCTGATCCCGGACCTGTTTAACCAGGTTGTTGGGGCTAAAGTCTTTTTCAAATTAGATCTAAGAGGGGCATACAACCTGGTCAGGGTCAGAGAAGTAGACGAATGGAAGACGGCCTTCAATACCCCTGAGGGCCATTTTGAAAATTTGGTTATGCCTTTTGGTTTGATGAATGCCCCAGCCGTTTTTCAGCATTTCGTGAACAGCATTTTTTATCATTTGATGGGAAAATTTGTATTAGTGTATTTGGATGACATTTAGATTTTTTCTCCTGATTTCAAAACTCATAAGGAACATTTACGTCAGGTCTTGCTCATCCTGCGGGAGAATAAATTATATGCGAAACTGGAAAAATGTGTGTTTGCGGTTCCAGAAATTCAATTTCTGGGGTTTCTTCTCTCCGCTTCTGGTTTTCGCATGGACCCCGAGAAGGTCCGCGCTGTGCTTGAGTGGGAGCTTCCTGAGAATCAGAAGGCGCTGATGCGTTTTTTGGGCTTTGCCAATTATTACAGGAAGTTTATTTTGAATTATTCCTCTATTGTTAAACCACTCACTGATATGACCAGAAAGGGGGTAGATTTTTCTTCTTGGTCGGTAGAGGCAGCGTAAGGCTTTTTCTAATATCAAGGAGAGTTTTGCTTCCGCTCCCATCTTGGTGCAACCTGATATTTCTTTACCCTTCATAGTTGAGGTTGATGCTTCTGAGGTGGGTGTGGGTGCGGTCTTGTCTCAGGGTTCCTCTCCTGCCAAATGGCGACCGTGTGCCTTTTTCTCGAAAAAACTCTCCTCCGCAGAGAGAAATTACGATGTGGGAGATAGGGAATTGTTGGCCATCAAGTTGGCTTTTGAGGAATGGCGCCATTGGCTAGAGGGAGCCAGACACCCTATTACCGTGTTTACTGACCATAAAAATCTGGCCTACTTGGAGTCAGCCAAGCGTCTGAACCCGAGACAGGCCAGATGGTCTTTGTTCTTTTCAAGATTTAATTTTGTTGTCACGTTCCGCCCTGGGGTTAAGAATGTGAAGGCAGATGCCCTGTCACGTTGTTTTCCGGGAGGCGGGAATTTTGAAGACCCGCGTCCCATTTTGGCCGAAGGTGTGGTGGTCTCTGCTCTTTTTTCTGAATTGGAGGCAGAGGTGCAGGCAGCCCAGTCAGAGGCTCCTGATCTTTGTCCTCCTGGGAGGTTGTTTGTGCCTCTCGCTTTAAGACACAAGATTTTTAAGGAACACCACGATACGGTCCTTGCTGGGCACCCGGGGGCAAGAGCCACACTGGATCTCATCGCTCGGAGATTCTGGTGGCCTGCGCTTCGTAAGTCGGTTGAGGGTTTTGTGGCAGCCTGCGAGACTTGCGCTCGTGCCAAAGTCCCTCATTCACGGCCGTCAGGTCCTCTCCTTCCCTTACCCATTCCTTCCCGTCCTTGGACACATCTGTCCATGGACTTCATAACGGACCTGCCTCGTTCCTCGGGGAAGACTGTGATTCTGGTGGTGGTGGACCGTTTTAGCAAAATGGTGCATTTCATCCCTTTTCCTGGTTTGCCCAATGCTAAGACGCTGGCGCAGGCATTTATTGATCACATTGTCAAATTGCACGGTATTCCTTCAGACATAGTCTCTGATAGGGGCACGCAGTTTGTTTCCAGATTCTGGAAGGCTTTCTGTTCTCGCTTGGGGGTTCGGTTGTCATTCTCTTCTGCTTTCCACCCGCAGTCGAATGGCCAGACGGAGCGCGTCAATCAGAATCTGGAGACATATCTGCGCTGTTTTGTGGCGGAGAATCAGGAGGATTGGTGTTCTTTTTTGTCCCTTGCTGAGTTTGCTTTAAATAACCGTCGTCAGGAGTCCTCTGATAAGTCACCATTTTTTGGTGCATATGGGTTTCATCCGCAGTTTGGGACTTTCTCGGGAGAGGGGTCTTCTGGTTTACCTGATGAGGACAGATTCTCCTCGTCTTTGTCATCTATTTGGCAAAAGATTCAGGATAATCTAAAGAGCATGAGTGAGAGATATAAGCGTGTGGCAGATAAGAGACGTGTGCTTGGTCCGGACCTGAATGTTGGTGATCTGGTGTGGTTGTCTACCAAGAATATCAAATTGAAGGTTCCCTCCTGGAAGTTGGGTCCTAGGTTTATTGGGCCTTACAAAATCCTGTCTGTCATCAATCCTGTTGCCTACCGTCTTGATCTTCCTCAGACTTGGAAGATCCATAATGTTTTTCATAAGTCCTTATTGAAACCTTATGTTCAACCCATTGTACCCTCGCCTTTGCCTCCTCCTCCGATTATGGTTGATGGGAATCTTGAATTTCAGGTCTCTAGGATTGTGGATTCTCGTCTTGTCCGCGGTTCTCTCCAGTACCTTGTTCATTGGGAGGGTTATGGTCCTGAGGAGAGGATGTGGGTCCCAGTGACGGACATTAAGGCCTCTCGTCTCATCAGGGCTTTCCATAGGTCCCATCCTGAGAAGGTGGGCTCTGAGTGTCCGGAGTCCACTCGTAGAGGGAGGGGTACTGTCACAACCAGACAGCTGAGAAGCTCTGACAGAAGCCTTTCAGAACCTCCTCCTTGAGTTTTCCTTGTTGTGGTGTTCAGTTCCTCATCTCGTTAGCCTCTCTCAGCTGTCATGTAGTTGGACTGATTGCATCCCTTTAAATTCCGCCCCATAATGCATTACTGGGCGGCTTATACTACTTCCTGGAGTGTGTGTGCATGCTGATCCTGTTTCCCAGTCTGCTACAAAGTTAAGTGCTGTACATTTATCTGTTATTTTCTGTTTGCTGGATCCCAGGTGACCCTGACTCCCTCCGTGTCTGGTGTAGGGAACCGGTGGTCGTGTCCCCTCACTATTGTAGGGTGTTCAGGGGTTATATAGTCGAGGTACGTGGATATGCAACCATCCACCTTTGGGATCTTTGCATAGGCTGAGCAGCCAGGGAAAGTGCCAGGTTTTGTGCAGGGGTCTCCCTTTTGGTTCCTTAGCTTTGGATCCAGTGAGTCATATATGCATGTTGCATTGTCTTGTTTCCTGTACACCGTCCGTGACAACAACATAACAGAATACTTGGAACGGGGCTTTAACGGCCCAAAATATAACATATTTAGTATAATAGAGACTGGATTTATTAAAAACAAAGGGAAAAAATGCCTAGTATGTCGAATGGTGGATTTGGCCTGGGGGAAGATTAAAAGAATATTGGGAATTTTGAACACTTCGTATTTCTCACCTTTGTGGTGTAATAGTAATATTATAGAATTTCAATTAATCACTGACCATAAATATTGGGAAAAATATGCTATTATTTACGTATCACAGTTAGTCAAGAATGGGGAAATAAGAGCACTAAAAGAATTATACCCTGGAATAAATATAGACTTAAGGAGTCAACACCGGTATTACCAATTAAAACACGCATTTGAAGCTACACAAAATAGGGAATATTTTATCACAATAAAACACGATTTTATAGATTATCAACACATGACAACCAGGGTGACTATTTCTCAAGTATATAGGACAATAAGGAAGGGGTTGGGAAAAACCATCAAATTAATAGCAAGGAAAAATGGGCAAAGGATATAGGATCAAACACAATAGAATGGGGGAACATATATAAAAATATAAAAAAGACAACGATCTCTGGTAATTTTAGGATTAATTATTTTAATATTATACATAGAATATATATGACTTCAGTATTGTTAACTAAGATTTATAAAGAACGTGAATCAAAATGTTGGAAATGTAAAGAAGAGGCCGCTGACTATATGCATATGATATGGACTTGCCCAAGTATGCAATCCTACTGGCGAGAGGTTTCCAGTTTTTTAAGTGCAGAGTCCCTAATATCCCTACATATAAACTGGAAGTGGCCGTCCTAGGCCATTACCAATTAGGGAAAAAAAGAAAAAAGGGTCTGGACAAGAGGTCTCATGGTGGCAAGGGTTATTATTGCAAGAGAGTGGGGCTCAAAGAGAGCACCCAACATCACGGAATGGAAAAACTTACTGGCAAAGATTGAGAGGTTTGAGGAATATGTAGTACGTGCTGAATCAGTACCGCTGTTGCCCGGGGGGAGGGGAGGGAGAGACGAGAGCAACCATTAGCGGTGCCCACCGACATGACCATCATGGGGGGGGATCTAGGTGATAAGGTGGGATTGACAGCGAGAGATCTGAATTAAATACTATACGGGATTGAATATGGAGCTTGGGAATCTCCCAAAACAGAGATAGATCTGTTCTGTATAGTATTGTTTGTGTTTAATGCGATACACAATTTAGTTTATCTGCTATTTTGGCAGATTATGTATAGATGTACTCAGATTTCGTACTTTTCAAACTGTATTTTAACTTTGTATCATCCCAAAAAAAAATCATTTATGGCCTTTCTCTGTTCTTATCCAACATATGGAGGGTGGAATGACAATAGGTAGAAACGTCTCATATCAGCCTATGTTGGGGGATGCCATTCTGCCGCTGCAGCTCAAGGAGGGTGTGCTTGGTGGTGTACGAGTGGCTGAAGTGCATGCCAAGTTTCCTGGCCATTTTTAAGATTTCTAAGGCAATTGAGGTGTAGAACAGCGTGACACCGCTGTGCCCTGCACATGTGATATTCTGGAAGAGCACTGTGAATTGTCCCTGTAGTGGAGGCTGAGGACACGGACGTGGATGAGAAGGCAGAGGCTGAAATTGTCGCAGGACCAACGGCGTTAGAGTGTGGTTGTGGAAGTGGCATCAACTGGCCAAGTTGCTGGTTTGGCTGGGCAGGAACCACATTTACCCAGTAGGCCGTAAAGGACATATATTGTCGTTGATCATAGTTACAGCTCCACACGTCGGCGATGCCGTGCACTTTGGCAGACACCAACAGGTTCAAGGACTGGCCCACCTTCTGTTCTACATATTTGTGCAGGGCTGGTACTTCCTTTTTGGCAAATAAATGACGGCTTGGGACTCTCCACCTTGGCTCGGCACAAGCTATCAGTTCTCTGAAAGGTGCACAGTCCACCACTTGGAAAGGGAGGTACTGCAGCACCAGCAACTTAGCCAAGAGCACGTTCAGCTTCTGCGCTGTTGGATGAGTGCACACATACTGTTGTCTCTTGGCAATCCCTTCAGTGATCTATTGCTGATGGAATGACTGACGAGGAGTAGGAAGGCGAGGAGGAGCATCAGGACCGGTAGATGATGGGAAGCTCCCTTCGGCTGAGGGGGTGGAGCCTTGACTGCCTGAAATCAGGTGTGTGCCACTGGGTCATGCAGTAGTTCAGTGGTTGCTGTGGCAGGCTGGACCACCACATTGGAGCCTCGGTTTTCCCAGGCCACTTTATGGTGACGCTGCATATGTTGAGGTAGGGCCGTGGTGCCAACATAGGCACCCTGGCCACGCTTCACCTTCTGCCCACTGATTCGGCAATTGGCCATGTTCACCTTCTCTGGTGGCTTAACAAAAAACGGACACACCGCCGAGTAGGTTATTTTACCCCCAACACTCTGCACTGACTGACTGCTTCCGCCGCTGCCTCCGTGAGTCCCTGCACCACTACTTTTCAAGCAGGTAGGCTCCTGTGAAGTGGGTGGTCTAACCCGGGCACATTCGGCTCACAACCTCCCACTGCTGCCACCCTGCTGACTCCTGGCCATGCTACCAACTTGCTGGCTCCCCCACTGCCGCACGCGCAAGCTGCCACCCTCTTTTCCTGATGATGAAGAAGCCACTTCTTCACCCGGCTCCCAGTTGCGATCGGCTACATCATAATCCAGTACTGTCTGCACGTCACTGAGTGGTCTCTAAGCCAGGAATCTGACCGCTCACAACACCAGCTCCCACGCCACTTTCCTCATCACTACTTGCCCACCTACCGGAGGAAGAGGCAGATGTCTTCTCCAGATCTTGGCTGGGCAGTAGCTGCTGACTGTCCTCTAGTAGCTCATCCTCGCTGTATAGTGGAGCTGAGCCCACAGCATATAATACTTCTCTGGGTGAGGGAACAGAAAAGAACAGAGGCAGGTTGAGGACAGATAAGGGCGCAGGGCCTTCTTCCGGGCCATGCCAACTAAGGGTTGTGTTTGTCTAACTCACCGACTCTTGGCTGGGGGTGTCTGATGTCACTTGGGACAAAGTGGATGAACGAGTCCACATTCAAGAACCGCTGGGTTTCTGGTCAAGATTCAACCGCTAAATGACACCAGGAGCTCAGGCCTCTCGAAGTGACCCTTGCTGCCACGCCCTCTTACTCTGCTGCGTCCTGTGCCTGTGCCAGAAACATCTAGGCCTTTGCCCCTCTCCTGTGCAGGGCCTGGCACTTCTCTGTCTGACATATTGTTAGATCAAATAAATAACTAAAAAGGAAATTAATACACCCCAAAAAAGGCTGTAATTCCTCCCTATCATTTTCCTACACTTCTAATGATCTTTCCCTGAACTTCTATTCAGAAAATTAAAAGTTTTCAAGTCTTTTCTTACAGTGTCCCTAGCACCTGCTGACATCTCTCCCTGCACTAAGTACACTTGAAAATTGCTGACTCTAAGATGGCTGATGCTATTTATAGGGCTGTGACATCACAGGGCTGGCTGCTGATTGGCTGCATGCATAGCATTGTGGGTGATCCCATGTTCCCAGAATTCTTATCTTCATGTCCTAACACATGCAGCAGCCATTTTAGGAAAAAATATGATTCTTTACCACGAAGCATCAGGAAATTCGGATTCGGTGGAAATAAATTTTTTCCTGAAATTCGGATCGAATTCCACTTCGTCAACTTTGATTCGCTCCTCTCTACTGAGCATAATGGATGTTTAACCCCTTAAGGACTTAGCCCTATTTCACCTTAAGGACTTGGCCATTTTTTGCAAATCTGACCAGTGTCACTTTAAGTGCTGATAACTTTAAAACACTATGACTTATCCAGGCCATTCTGAGATTGTCTTTTCATCACAAATTGTACTTCATGACACTGGTAAAATGAAGTAAAAAATTTATATTTTTTATTTATAAAAAAATACCAAATTTACCAAAAAATTATTAAAAAATTGCAAATTTCCAAGTTTCAATTTCTATACTTTTATAATACATAGTAATACCTCCAAAAATAGTTATTACTTTACATTATCCATATGTCTACTTCATGTTTGGATCATTTTGGGAATGATATTTTATTTTTTGGGGATGTTACAAGGCTTAGTAGTTTAGAAGCAAATCTTAAAATTTTTCTGAAATTTTCCAAAACCCAATTTTTAGGGACAAGTTCAGGTCTGAAGTCACTTTGCGAGGCTTAATAGAAACCACCCAAAAATGACCCCATTCTAGAAACTACACCCCTCAAGGTATTCAAAACTGCTTTTACAAACGTTTTTAACCCTTAAGGTGTTCCACAAGAATTAATGGAAAATAGAGATACAATTTCAAAATTTCCCTTTTTTGCAGATTTTCCATTTTAATTTTTTTTTCCAGTTACAAAGCAAGGGTTAACAGCCAAACCAAACTCAATATTTATGGCCCTGATTCTGTAGTTTACAGAAACACCCCATATGTAGTCATAAAAAGCTGTATGGGCACACGGCAGGGCACAGAAGGAAAGGAATGCCATACGGTTTTTGGAAGGCAGGTTTTGCTGGACTGTTTTTTTTTTACACCATGTCCCATTTGAAGCCCCCCTGATGCACCCCTAGAGTAGAAACTCCATAAAATTGACCCCAACTAAGAAACAACACCCCTTTAAGGTATTCAAAACTGATTTTACAAACGTCATTAACCCTTTAGGTGTTCCACAAGCGTTATTGGCAAATGGAGATGAAATTTCCAAATTTCTATTTTTTTAGCAAATTTTCCATTTTAATACATTTTTCCCAGTAACAAAGCAAGGGTTAACAGCCAAACAAAACTCAATATTTATGGCCCTGATTCAGTAGTTTACAGAAACACCCCATATGTGGTTGTAAACCGCTTTACGGGCACACGGCAGGGCGCAGAAGGAAAGGAATGCCATACGGTTTTTGGAAGGCAGGTTTTGCTGGACTGGTTTTTTTTGACACCATGTCCCATTTGAAGCCCCCCTGATGCATCCTAGAGTAGAAACTGCAAAAAGTGACCCCATTTTAGAAACTACGGGATAGGGTAACAGTTTTGTTGGTACTAGTTTAGGGTACATATGATTTTTGGTTGCTCTAGATTACACTTTTTGTGAGGCAAGGTAACAAGAAATAGCTGTTTTGGCACAGTTTTTATTTTTTGTTATTTACAACATTCATCTGACAGGTTAGATCATGTGATATTTTCATAGACCAGGTTGTCACGGATGCGGCGATACCTAATATGTTTACTTTTTTTTATTTATGTATTTATGTAAGTTTTACACAATGATTTCTTTTTTTAAATAAAAAAAATCATGTTTTAGTGTTTCCATAGTCTGAGAGCCATAATTTTTTCAGTTTTTTGGGCGATTACCTTTGGTAGGGATGAGATGACGGTTTTATTGGCACTATTTTGGGGTGCGTGTGACTTTTTGATTGCTTGCTTTTACACTTTTTGTGATGTAAGGTGACAAAAAATGGCTTTTTTTACACCGTTTTATTTTTATTTTTTTACGGTATTCATCTGAATGGTTAGTTTATGTGATATTTTCATAGAGCAAGTTATTACGGACGCTGCGATACCTAATATATATACTTTTTTATTTATTTATGTAAGTTTTACACAATGATTTCATTTTTGAAGCAAAAAAAATCATGTTTTAGTGTTTCCTTAGTCAGTTTTTGGGCGATTACTTTGGGTAGGGTACGATATTTGCCTGATGAGATGACGGTTTTATTGCCACTATTTTGGGGTGCATATGACTTTATGATCGCTTGCTATTACACTTTTTGTTTATTTAGCACAGTTTTTATTTTTTATTTTTTACATTGTTCATCTGAGGGGTTAGGTCATGTGATATTTTTATAGAGCTGGATCTCACAAGCTCGTCACTGGAAGGCAGCGCGATGCCTTCCTTAGACATCGCGCTGCCTTCCATGCCATCGGGTCCCCCCTACAGCCGCATGGGGACCCGATGGCACCGCCGCCCGCAACCGCCGGATAAGGTAAAAGCCGCAAACCGCAGGTCTGAATTGACCTGCGGTTTGTGGCGATCGCCGACACGGGGGGGGGTCACGGGAACCCTCCCCGGCATTGTTATAGGATGCCCGCTGAATGATTTCAGCGGACATTCTGTTGCGAATAACCCCCGCCGCACCGCAATCGCGATTTAAACTTAGGACGTACCGGTACGCCCTGAGTCCTTAAGGACTCGGGAAATAGGGCGTAACGGTCTGATTTTATTTTATTTTTTTCTGTTCTTATGATGGATCAGAAGAACGGAAAACTAAACGGTGATGTGAAACTGGCCTAACATAGCTAAATAATACAGTGACTGAGCCATACCCAGAACACTGGCTCATAAGGGCTCATGCACACAAGTGTGTGTGCCCCGTGCCCGTGTTGCGGAGAGCAAATAGCGGTCCACAATTTCCGGGCACCAGCCATGTGCGCACCATTTGCGGATGCGGACCCATTGACTCGAATGGGTTGGCGATCCATAAGAGACATTCTGCACCCACAAAAAATAGGACTTTTTTTTGGATGTGCGGAGGCACAGACCGAAATCCCATGGAAGTGCTTCGTAGTGCTTCTGATCCATGATTCCACTCCAATCTTGAGAATTGCGGACCCATTTAAATCACTTTTTGCGGTCTTCAATATGGGCACGGGACACACACGCTCATGTGCATGGGCCCTAACACGTGCTATGTTAAAAATGTGCAATCGGCAACTTAACACTTATTGTCCAGAATATATTACACAGATAAAACATGCTCCCAAGCTGCTGATAATTGTGCGACATGGGAGGTAGATTTATCAAAAAACTGTGTTTCCTATGCCAGTCTTGATCTCTTGTGATGGACCTAATATATTAGGTGGCACAAATCATGCTCCTATCTGGCTCTCCGCGTGTCAAAAACTCAAATCTACGGTATATCAGCTTGGCGGCAAATCATGGTGAAAATATGACACAAGCTTATGTAAAAACTTTCGTAAATCTCCCAGGGACTCTACAAATACCCTCAGCAGTGTATGAGGTAAGGAAATGTGCGCTTCTTACACATTTGGTTACAATAATGGAGCCAGAAACAGGACTGCACAGAAACCATCACTAATCCTAATTCAGCCCTTCTTGCCGTGATCGCACAAAACAGCTCCTGGTTGAACTTGCTATGCTTTATTTACAAGAAATAATACATTTATTGAGTTCTTATAACAATTTAGTACAATCAAATTACCAATTTCTTACATTATGTGTTCAGAGTTCATAACAAAGTGTTGCAATAACAAAGCCATTCTTTGAGAGCAAAAGAGTTTAATTACGTTAACATAATAAAATAGCATGCAATAGCTCCATAATAAAATAGCATGCAATAGCTACATAATAAAATAACATGCAAGGATTGACATGATAAAATAACATGCAACCACCTATAAAATAAAATAACATGCAAACACCTGCATAATAAACGTTTATTATCTCCATAATAAGTATCTACATAATAAAATAACATACAAGTGACTAAGTGTAGTAGATTCTTGTATGGTTGTACGGAGTTTCAGCTCCCTCCAAAGATGTTTTATTGGATTTAGGTCTGGAGACTGGCTAGGCCACTCCAGAACCTTGATATGCTTCTTACAGAGCCACTCCTTGGTTATCCTGGCTGTGTGCTTCGGGTCGTTATCATGTTGGAAGACCCAGCCATGGCCCATCTTCAATGCTCTAAGGGAAGGAGGTTGTTGCTCTTTGCCCCATTCATCCTCTCCTTAATACAGTGCAATCGTCCTGTCCCCTTTGCAGAAAAGACCCCCAAAGCATGATGTTACCACCCCTATGCTTCACAGTAGGGATGGTGTTCTTGGGATGCAAATCATCCTTCTTTTTCCTCCAAACACGACGAGTGAAGTTTAGACCAAAAAGTTCTACTTTGGTCTCATCTGACCACATGACTTTCTCCTCTGGGTCATCCAGATGGTCATTGGCAAAGTTCAGACGGACCTGGACATGTGATGACTTGAGCAGGGGAACCTTCCATGCAATGCATGATTTGAAACCATGACAGCGTAGTGTTCTACCGACAGTGACCTTTGAAACTGTGGTCCCAGCTCTCTTCATGCCATTGACCAGCTCCTTCCTTGTAGTTCTGGGCTGATACCTCACTTTTCTTATCATCAGTGATACCCCACAAGGTGAGATCTTGCATGGAGCCCCAGTCCGAGGGAGACTGACAGTCGTCTTTAGCCTCTTCCATTTTCTAACAATTGCTCCAACAGTTGATCTATTTTCACTAAGCTGCCTGGCAATTTCCCCGTAGCCCTTTCCAGCCTTGTATAGGTCCACAATTTTATCTCTGGTGTCTTTTGTAGTGTTGAGCGCGAATATTCGAATAGCGAATTTTTTTCTCGAATATCGCAAATTCGAGATTTCGCGAATATTTAGAATATCGTTCTATATATTCGCGAATTAGAATATTCATTTTTTTTTTTTTTTTTTTATTATTACAGGCCCTTCTAAAAAAATTAGCATTATTTTCTGTAATGTACTGATAAACATTAGACTTTCATATATTTTAGATTCATTACACACCAACTGAAGTAGTTCAAACCTTTTATTGTTTTAATATTGATGATTTTGGCATACAGCTCATGAAAACCCAAAATTCCTATCTAAAAAAATTAGCATATCATGAAAAGGTTCTCTAAACGAGCTATTAACCTAATCATCTGAATCAACTAATTAACTCTAAACACCTGCAAAAGATTCCTGAGGCTTTTAAAAACTCCCAGCCTGGTTCATTACTCAAAACCGCAATCATGGGTAAGACTGCCGACCTGACTGCTGTCCAGAAGGCCATCATTGACACCCTCAAGCAAGAGGGTAAGACACAGAAAGAAATTTCTGAACGAATAGGCTGTTCCCAGAGTGCTGTATCAAGGCACCTCAGTGGGAAGTCTGTGGGAAGGAAAAAGTGTGGCAGAAAACGCTGCACAACGAGAAGAGGTGACCGGACCTTGAGGAAGATTGTGGAGAAGGACCGATTCCAGACCTTGGGGGACCTGCGGAAGTAGAAACATCCAGAGCCACCGTGTATAGGCGTGTGCAGGAAATGGGCTACAGGTGCCGCATTCCCCAGGTCAAGCCACTTTTGAACCAGAAACAGCGGCAGAAGCGCCTGACCTGGGCTACAGAGAAGCAGCACTGGACTGTTGCTCAGTGGTCCAAAGTACTTTTTTCGGATGAAAGCTAATTTTGCATGTCATTCGGAAATCAAGGTGCCAGAGTCTGGAGGAAGACTGGGGAGAGGGAAATGCCTGAAGTCCAGTGTCAAGTACCCACAGTCAGTGATGGTCTGGGGTGCCATGTCAGCTGCTGGTGTTGGTCCACTGTGTTTTATCAAGGGCAGGGTCAATGCAGCTAGCTATCAGGAGATTTTGGAGCACTTCATGCTTCCATCTGCTAAAAAGCTTTATGGAGATGAAGATTTCATTTTTCAGCACGACCTGGCACCTGCTCACAGTGCCAAAACCACTGGTAAATGGTTTACTGACCATGGTATTACTGTGCTCAATTGGCCTCCCAACTCTCCTGACCTGAACCCCATAGAGAATCTGTGGGATATTGGGAAGAGAAAGTTGAGGGACGCAAGACCCAACACTCTGGATGAGCTTAAGGCCGCTATCGAAGCATCCTGGGCCTCCATAACACCTCAGCAGTGCCACAGGCTGATTGCCTTCATGCCACTCCGCATTGAAGCAGTCATTTCTGCAAAAGGATTCCCGACCAAGTATTGAGTGCATAACTGAACATAAATATTTGAAGGTTGACTTTTTTTGTATTAAAAACACTTTTCTTTTATTGGTCGGATGAAATATGCTAATTTTTTTAGATAGGAAATTTGGGTTTTCATGAGCTGTATGCCAAAATCATTAATATTAAAACAATAAAAGGCTTGAACTACTTCAGTTGGTGTGTAATGAATCTAAAATATATGAAAGTCTAATGTTTATCAGTACATTACAGAAAATAATGAACTTTATCACAATATGCTAATTTTTTGAGAAGGACCTGTATATTTTTTTCTTTCCCACTTCTCTAAAGTTGTTCTTACCTGTCCTTTGGATTCCTGGCTTCCTGGCTGCTCCAGTCAGTGGCGTTTTCAACTTACTGCTATATTCCATATTAGCTAAATTACAATCTAATCTATATGTGTATTTTACGAAATTTCGCAATAGTCGAAATTGCGATGCGAGTAATATAACACGAAATAATCGCATGAAGATTTCAACTTAGCACTGCTATGTTCCATATTCTAGCCTAATATGGAATATAGCTGTGCTAACTTAGCACTGCTATATTCCATATTAGGCTAGAATAAGGAATATAGCAGTGCAAAGTTGAAATCTTCATGCGATTATTTCGTGTTATATTACTCACATCGCAATTTCGACTTTTGCAAATGTTCTTAATATTGCTCTAACTTCGTCTTTTAGAATATTCGTAATATTCTGAAAGACGAAGTTAGAGCAATATTACGAATATTCTAAAAGACGAAGTTAGAGCAATATTACGAAATTTCGTAAAATACACATAGATTGTATTTAAGCTAATATACTGCTATAGTAATATTTTTTAATAGTGTACATATTTTACAAAACTTAAGTTCAGAAGAGGCAAAAAAATATTTGAGGAAAAAAAAAGGGATTATAGCACTATATTAGCTAAATTACAATCTATATGTGTATTTTACGAAATTTCTAATATTGCTCTAACTTCTTCTTTTAGAATATTCGTAATATTCTAAGAGACGAAGTTATAGCAATATCACGAAATTTTGTAAAATACACATATTAGCCTAGCCATAGTCAATTAGCATAGGAACGTTGCCTTATACTATCAAGATAAATAATCGCAATACGCGAAAAAAAAATTTGCATATTATTTTTGATAATTTGAATAATTACGAATATTCGATTTCGACAAATATAACATGAATATTCATTCGAATATTCGCGAAATATCGCGAAATCGAATATGGCACCTCCCGCTCATCACTAGTCTTTTGACAGCTCTTTGGTCTTGCCAATGGTAGTAGTTGGTGTCTGACTGATTGTGGTGTGGACAGGTGTCTTTAAAGAGCTCATACAGGTGCTACTAAGTGTCAGAATTATTGCTGTTTCCCACGTGTTCAAATACTTATGTTCAGCAGTGCAAGACAAATAAATTCTTAAAAAATCATACAATGTGATTTCCTGATTTTTTTTTTTAATTCTGTCTCTCAGAGTGGGAATGCACCTACAATGTGAATTTCAGACCCCTCCATGATTTCTAAGTGGGAGAACTTGCAAAATTGCAGGGTGTTCAAATACTTCTGTTCCTCACTGTATACTGAGTCATCTCAGTAATAAGATTATTGCCGCTTCCCGATGAACACCAGTGGTGGTTTCTAAACCATTGTCATCTCAACAGATCATGCCCAGAGCCACACTCTATCCACTACTTATGGAGCCCAAACTTCTGGCCACAGAGGTCACAAATCCGCCTACCATAATGACTAGAGATGAGAGAAGTATTGGAAAATTCTATTCATCTGCTTCGTCGAGTTTTACAAAAAAATTCTCTTTGTGACCAATTACATGATGACTTCATGATGCAGCATCTGATAGTAAAAACACGGTGTAAAATTAGAACTAGGAAGCTCAGCGGCTCACCCTCTCACCGTATGGATAAGGTGCTCACCTTCAGGTCCCACCCTCAGGACCACAATAAACAAATGGATACTAAACAGTAACGAAGGGGCACACTCAAAAGGGACACACCTGAGTTCAATAGTACACAATTTAATACACTAAAAACATAACCCCTAAAATTTATACAACATACATAATAGGCTCAGATGCATGAATAACCTCTACGATAAAGGAATTGAGTCTATCCCAAGGTAATTCCTATGCCAAGAAAATCAGCAGGCTGCAGTATAAGAAAATGCACCTATGGCAAGGTGACTACTACACCATATGTGCCAGCAAGCTGCCTCGTTGATCAGCAAATCGATGGTCCATATATATCAATGGTGCTGGAAATGTGGCATAGGTGTCAATGTGCCGCCGTCGGATTCATGCAGGTATATATCGGTAAAGCAAAATTAATCAATAGACAGCAATAGTGTAATTCAAGGGATACAGCACTATTGTCAATGTGCCATAGCCAGATTCCTGTAAATTCACTAAATGAAGCTGTCAAAGACAATGTCACTGACTTGGTAATTATCCTTAGTAAAGATTCAACTGAGACATGCAGCACTGCCCACCACGACAAAATACAAGGAAGTACACTCACAGGACACAGGGATACTCACTTGATTACAATTTGAGGGAACGCCCTATGGAATACATTCACAACAGAGGGAACCACCAGACACAGAGACAGGATCACAGGCAACATCAGAATTTAGAACACTATCACACACCGGTACAAACCAGAGCAAAAAGGCAGGAACACAACGAAAGATTCGTAGAGGACGACACTCACACAAGAATTACACAAATTACACAAATTCACACAATCGACGTCCAACATAGTGAACATCAGTGACATGGAACTCACAGACACTCAGGTCCAATTATTAAATAAAGGTCTGAAATTTGCCCTGACTAACTCTCTGGATAAGTTTGCCACATATATTGCGGTGGAAAAATTTATTAGACATTTATGTCTTAAGAAATACTATTTAAAGAACCCCATCAATAGAGAGATGGATTTGGAAGGGAACTTGAATAGATATTCACATACTAATCTGAAGGCCGAATCAAAGAAAATTCCTAGGCAGGAGATTAGTAGCGAAATGGCCATGTTTAAAAACAATGTGGAACGAGATCTGAGAAAAACAAAAAGCCGTAAGTTGAATACAAATTTGAATAAAGAATAAATTAAGGCAATTAAAACATTGCAAGATAATAATGAGATCACTATCAGGTCAGCAGATAAGGGAGGGGTGGAAGTGATACTGAATACGGAAGCCTACCTAAAAGAGTGCTATAGACTAGAGTTGAGCGAACACCTGGATGTTCGGGTTCGAGAAGTTCGGCCGAACTTCCCGGAAATGTTCGGGTTCGGGATCCGAACCCGACCCGAACTTCGTCCCGAACCCGAACCCCATTGAAGTCAATGGGGACCCAAACTTTTCGGCACTAAAAAGGCTGTAAAACAGCCCAGGAAAGAGCTAGAAGGCTGCAAAAGGCAGCAACATGTAGGTAAATCCCCTCAAACAAATGTGGATAGGGAAATGAATAAAAATAAAAATAAAATAAATAAAAATTAACCAATATCAATTGGAGAGAGGTCCCATAGAAGAGAATCTGGCTTCACGTCACCCACCACTGTAACAGTCCATTGTCAGATATTTAGGCCCAGGCACCCAGGCAGAGGAGAGAGGTCCCGTAACAGAGAAACTGGCTTCATGTCAGCAGAGAATCAGTCTGCATGTCATAGCAGAGAATCAGGCTTCATGTCAGCCACCACTGTAACAGTCCATTGTCATATATTTAGGCCCAGGCACCCAGGCAGAGGAGAGAGGTCCCGTAACAGAGAAACTGGCTTCATGTCAGCAGAGAATCAGTCTGCATGTCATAGCAGAGAATCAGGCTTCACGTCATTCACCACTGTAACAGTCCATTGTCATATATTTAGGCCCAGGCACCCAGGCAGAGGAGAGAGGTCCCGTAACAGAGAATCTGGCTTCATGTCAGCAGAGAATCAGTCTGCATGTCATAGCAAAGAATCAGGCTTCACGTCAGCCACCACTGTAACAGTCCATTGTCATATATTTAGGCCCAGGCACTCAGGCAGAGGAGAGAGGTCCCGTAACAGAGAATCTGGCTTCATGTCAGCAGAGAATCAGTCTGCATGTCATAGCAGAGAATCAGGCTTCACGTCAGCCACCACTGCAACAGTCCATTGGCATATATTTAGGCCCAGGCACCCAGGTAGAGGAGAGAGGTCCCGTAACAGAGAATCTGTCTTCATGTCAGCAGAGAATCAGTCTGCATGTCATAGCAGAGAATCACGCTTCACGTCAGCCACCACTGTAACAGTCCATTGTCATATATTTAGGCCCAGGCACCCAGGCAGAGGAGAGAGGTCCTGTAACAGAGTATCTGGCTTCATGTCAGCAGAGAATCAGTCTGCATGTCATAGCAGAGAATCAGGCTTCACGTCAACCAACATTGGAACAGTCCATTGGCATATATTTAGGCCCCGGCACCCAGACAGAGGAGAGGTTCATTCAACTTTGGGTTGCCTCGCAATATAATGGTAAAATGAAAATAAAAATAGGATTGAATGAGGAAGTGCCCTGGAGTACAATAATATATGGTTAAGGGGAGGTAGTTAATGTCTAATTTGCACAAGGGATGGACAGGTCCTGTGGGATCCATGCCTGGTTCATTTTTATGAACGTCAGCTTGTCCACATTGGCTGTAGACAGGCGGCTGCGTTTGTCTGTAATGACGCCCCCTGCCGTGCTGAATACACGTTCAGACAAAACGCTGGCCGCCGGGCAGGCCAGCACCTCCAAGGCATAAAAGGCTAGCTCTGGCCACGTGGACAATTTAGAGACCCAGAAGTTGAATGGGGCCGAACCATCAGTCAGTACGTGGAGGGGTGTGCACACGTACTGTTCCACCATGTTAGTGAAATGTTGCCTCCTGCTAACACGTTGCGTATCAGGTGGTGGTGCAGTTAGCTGTGGCGTGTTGACAAAACTTTTCCACATCTCTGCCATGCTAACCCTGCCCTCAGAGGAGCTGGCCGTGACACAGCTGCCTTGGCGACCTCTTGCTCCTCCTCTGCCTTGGCCTTGGGCTTCCACTTGTTCCCCTGTGACATTTGGGAATGCTCTCAGTAGCGCGTCTACCAACGTGCGCTTGTACTCGCGCATCTTCCTATCACGCTCCAGTGCAGGAAGTAAGGTGGGCACATTGTCTTTGTACCGTGGATCCAGCAGGGTGGCAACCCAGTAGTCCGCACACGTTAAAATGTGGGCAACTCTGCTGTCGTTGCGCAGGCACTGCAGCATGTAGTCGCTCATGTGTGCCAGGCTGCCCAGGGGTAAGGACAAGCTGTCCTCTGTGGGAGGCGTATTGTCATCGTCCTGCGTTTTCCCCCAGCCACGCACCAGTAATGCGCCCGAGCTGCGTTGGGTGCCACCCCGCTGTGACCATGCTTCATCCTCATCCTCCTCCACCTCCTCCTCATCCTCGTCCTCCTCGTCCTCCAGTAGTGGGCCCTGGCTGGCCACATTTGTACCTGGCCTCTGCTGCTGAAAAAAACATCCCTCTGAGTCACTTCTAAGAGACTGGCCTGAAAGTGCTAAAAATGACCCCTCCTCCTCCTCCTCCTCCTCCTCCTCCTGGGCCACCTCCTCTTCCATCATCGCCCTAAGTGTTTTCTCAAGGAGACATAGAAGTGGTATTGTAACGCTGATAACGGCGTCATCGCCACTGGCCATGTTAGTGGAGTACTCGAAACAGCGCAACAGGGCACACAGGCAGTGGCGTACCGCCAATAGAGGCAGGGTACGCCACTGCTATGGGGCCCGCGGCACCGGGGGGCCCGGAGCGCTCGGAAGGCCCCGCCCCCTCCGTTTATTTTAGCTAAGTAGTAAGCACTAAGCAGTACTAGTACAATTATCAAACACACACTGCGGGCGGCGCAGGGCCCGCGGCACTTGCCTTTGATCGGCACTTGCCCCTCCCCCTCCTCCTCCTCCCCTATTAACCTGCTCATCATGCTGCCTCACTTGATTCTCCCGCCCGGCCAGCCTGCAGGTGCGTTCTAATTTTCACACACATCAGCTGCTGATTGGCCAGTGTTTGCGGGCAGCAGGGACAGGCACCGGACAAACACTGTCTGTACACATTCATTCTCTGACCTGACCTGAGCGACGAGTGAAGTAAGCAGCTGCCTGGCTGCACCCTGCATCGATCCCAGCCCCAGACTGCCTGCCCGCTCCTGACCGGACACGGTTGGTGCCGGACTGCCGGCGGTTTGTTATATTGAGAAGGGTCCCCAGCCAGGAATGGGATGGATGGATAGATAGGTTAATGCAGGCTGCAGCAAGATAACTCATAGGGAGGGGGGCCCATAGAGGACAGTCTGCTTTCCTCCTACTCTGTCCTGTATGAGCCTCCCACTACCCCTGAATCCTATATGAGCCCCCCTAATGCCCCCATTACCCCAAAATGTCCAGAGGGGGAGGAGTAGGAGGAAAGCACACTGTCCTCTATGAGCCCCCCCGCCCCGAGTCCTCTATGAGCCCCCAACCCCTAATGCCGCCCAAAATGTCAGGAAGAGAGGAGTAGAAGGAAAGCACACTGTCCTGAGCATTTTGGGGGGCATTAGGGTTTGGGGGGCTCATAGAGGACAGTCTGCTTTCCTCCTACTCTGTCCTGTATGAGCCTCCCACCCCCCCTGAATCCTCTATGAGCCCCCCTTATGCCCCCATTACCTCAAAATGCCCAGGGGGAAGGAAGAGTAGGAGACACGCACACTGTTCTGAGTCTCTCCGCCCCCCCCTGAGTCCTCTATGAGCCTCCTGCCTCCCAACCCCTAATGCCCCCATTACTCCAAAATGCCCAGGGGGGAGAGGAGTAGAAGGAAAGCACACTGTCCTGAGCATTTTGGGGGGCATTAAGGGTTTGGGGGGGCTCATAGTGGACAGTGTGCTCTCCTAATCCTCTCCCCCGGGCATTTTGGGGGCATTAGGGATTCTTTAATGGGGGTATGGCATGGAAGGAGCCAGGACAGGAGGTGGGACGGGCCAGGGGTGGGTAGTGGGCGGGGTTCGGGGGCCCAATTCAGATGCTTGCTATGGGGCCCAGCGATTTATATGTACGCCCCTGCACACAGGTCTCGCATGGAGGCCCAGTCATTGGTGGTGAAGTGGTGCTGTTCCGCAGTGCGATTGACCCGTGCGTGCTGCAGCTGAAACTCCACTATGGCCTGCTGCTGCTCGCACAGTCTGTCCAGCATGTGCAAGGTGGAGTTCCATCTGTTTGGCACGTCGCATATGAGGCGGTGAGTGGGAAGCCTGAAGTTACGCTGTAGCGCAGACAGGCGAGCAGCGGCAGGATGTGAACGCCGGAAGCGCGAATAGACGGCCCGCACTTTATGCAGCAGCTCTGACATGACGGGGGAGTTGTGAATGAACTTCTGCACCACCAAATTCAGCACATGTGCCAAGCAAGGGATGTGCGTCAAACCGGCTAGTCCCAGAGCTGCAACGAGATTTCGCCCATTATCGCACACTACCAGGCCGGGCTTGAGGCTCACCGGCAGCAACCACTCGTCGGTCTGTTGTTCTATACCCCGCCACAACTCCTGTGCGGTGAGGGGCCTGTCCCCCAAACATATGAGTTTCAGAATGGCCTGCTGACGTTTACCCCGGGCTGTGCTGAAGTTGGTGGTGAAGGTGTGTGGCTGACTGGATGAGCAGGTGGAAGAAGAGGAGGAGGAAGCTGAGTAGGAGGAGGAGGCAATAGGAGGCAAAGAATGTTGCCCTGCGATCCTTGGCGGTGGAAGGACGTGCGCCAAACAGCTCTCCGCCTGGGGCCCAGCCGCCACTACATTTACCCAGTGTGCAGTTAGGGAGATATAGCGTCCCTGGCCGTGCTTACTGGTCCACGTATCTGTGGTTAGGTGGACCTTGCCACAGATGGCGTTGCGCAGTGCACACTTGATTTTATCGGTTACTTGGTTGTGCAGGGAAGGCACGGCTCTCTTGGAGAAGTAGTGCCGGCTGGGAACAACATACTGTGGGACAGCAAGCGACATGAGCTGTTTGAAGCTGTCTGTGTCCACCAGCCTAAATGACAGCATTTCATAGGCCAGTAGTTTAGAAATGCTGGCATTCAGGGCCAGGGATCGAGGGTGGCTAGGTGGGAATTTACGCTTTCTCTCAAATGTTTGTGAGATGGAGAGCTGAACGCTGCCGTGTGACATGGTTGAGATGCTTGGTGACGGAGGTGGTGGTGTTGGTGGTACATCCCCTGTTTGCTGGTGCCAACGTTCCTCCAGAGGCGTAGGAAGAGGCTAAGGCGGCAGCAGCAGAAGAGGCCGAGGCGGCAGCAGCAGAAGAGGCCGAGGCGGCAGCAGCAGAAGAGGTAGCAGGGGGAGCCTTAGTGACTTCCTTGTTTTTAAGGTGCTTACTCCACTGCAGTTCATGCTTTGCATGCAGGTGCCTGGTCATGCAGGTTGTGCTAAGGTTCAGAACGTTAATGCCTCGCTTCAGGCTCTGATGGCACAGCGTACAAACCACTCGGGTCTTGTCGTCAGCTCATTGTTTGAAGAAGTGCCATGCCAGGGAACTCCTTGAAGCTGCCTTTGGGGTGCTCGGTCCCAGATGGCGGCGGTCAGTAGCAGGCGGAGTCTCTTGGCGGCGGGTGTTCTGCTTTTGCCCACTGCTCCCTCTTTTGCTACGCTGTTGGCTCGGCCTCACCACTGCCTCTTCCTCCGAACTGTGAAAGTCAGTGGCACGACCTTCATTCCATGTGGGGTCTAGGACCTCATCGTCCCCTGCATCGTCTTCCACCCAGTCTTGATCCCTGACCTCCTGTTCAGTCTGCACACTGCAGAAAGACGCAGCAGTTGGCACCTGTGTTTCGTTATCATCAGAGACATGCTGAGGTGGTATTCCCATGTCCTCATCATCAGGAAACATAAGTGGTTGTGCGTCAGGGCATTCTATGTCTTCCACCGCTGGGGAAGGGCTGGGTGGATGCCCTTGGGAAACCCTGCCAGCGGAGACTTCAAACAGCATAAGAGACTGCTGCATAACTTGAGGCTCAGACAGTTTCCCTGGTATGCATGGGGGTGATGTGACAGACTGATGGGCTTGGTTTTCAGGCGCCATCTGTGCGCTTTCTGCAGAAGACTGGGTGGGAGATAATGTGAACGTGCTGGATCCACTGTCGGCCACCCAATTGACTAATGCCTGTACCTGCTCAGGCCTTACCATCCTTAGAACGGCATTGGGCCCCACCAAATATCGCTGCAAATTATGGCGGCTACTGGGACCTGAGGTAGTTGGTACACTAGGACGTGTGGCTGTGGCAGAACGGCCATGTCCTCTCCCAGCACCAGAGGGTCCACTAACACCACCACGACCATGTCCGCGTCCGCGTCCCTTACTAGATGTTTTCCTCATTGTTTCCGTTCACCACAATAAGAAAAATATTATTTGGCCCAATGTATTGAATTCAAATTCAGGCCTTTTTTTACAGACACCTAACACTATCTGGCTATCTATTTAGGTACCGTATTACACTAATAGAGGCACAGCAGTAAAGACAGATTTAGCTGAATATAAATTTGAGGCCTAGTATTTAGGCGCTGGGTGACAGGTATAGGTTTACTGACAGAATTAGACTTGGAAATGCACAGTAGCGTGTGTGTGAAGTTATTCAGAATGACCCTATGTGCACCTTGAATATTATATACCCTTTTAGGGATAGATTTAAAGTAGCTCTGATACAGCAGAAACCACTAAATTAGGAAATTGCTAAATTGGAAATTGTATTTCAACCCAGAACAAAAACTGTGCTTTGACGGACACTAAATAACTTGACCAGCCACAGCAGTAACGACAGATTTAGCTGAATATAAATTTAAGGCCTAGTATTTAGGCGCTGGGTGACAGGTATAGGTTTACTGACAGAATTAGACTTGGAAATGCACAGTAGCGTGTGTGTGAAGTTATTCAGAATGACCCTATGTGCACCTTGAATCTTATATACCCTTTTAGGGATAGATTTAAAGTAGCTCTGATACAGCAGAAACCACTAAATTAGGAAATTGCTAAATTGGGAATTGTATTTCAACCCAGAACAAAAACTGTGCTTTGACGGACACTAAATAACTTGCCCAGCCACAGCAATAACCACAGATTTAGCTGACTATAAATTTGAGGCCTATTATTTAGGCGCTGGGTGACAGGTATACGCTTACTGACTGAATTAGACTGGGATATGGCCAAAAAATAACCACACTATTAATGGTTAAATGCACTTAGTGTGACAGCTTGACCAACCACACTATTGAGGGTTAAATGCACTTGGTGACAGCTTGCCCCTGATGTAGTATATGGCCAAAAAATAACCAGACTATTGATGGTTAAATGCACTTGGTGTGACAGCTTGACCCTGATGTAGGATTTAGCCAAAAAACAACCACACCATTGAGGGTTAAATGCACTTGGTGACAGCTTGCCCCTGATGTAGTATATGGCCAAAAAAATAACCACACTATTGCTGGTTAAATGCACTTGGTGTGACAGCTTGATGTATGATTTAGCCAAAAAACAACCACACCATTGAGGGTTAAATGCACTTGGTGACAGCTTGCCCCTGATGTAGTATATGGCCAAAAAATAACCAGACTATTGATGGTTAAATGCACTTGGTGTGACAGCTTGACCCTGATGTAGGATTTAGCCAAAAAACAACCACACCATTAAGGGTTAATCGCACTTGGTGACAGCTTGCCCCTGATGTAGTATATGGCCAAAAAATAACCAGACTATTGATGGTTAAATGCACTTGGTGTGACAGCTTGACCCTGATGTAGGATTAAGCCAAAAAACAACCACACTATTGAGGGTTAAATGCACTTGGTGGCAGCTTGTGCTGGCGCACCACAAGACACAAAATGGCCGCCGATCACCCCAGACAAAAGTGACTGAAAAACGCTCTGGGCAGCCTAAAAACAGTGAGCAATTCAATAGCAGCAGTTCAATCATCCACAGCTGCAGATCGATCTCTGAATGAAGTCTTTTGGAGGAGTTAATCACTGCCTAATCTCGCCCTAACGTCGCAGCTGCAACCTCTCCCTATACTGGTCAGAGCAGAGTTACGGGCGGCGCTATGTGACTCCAGCTTAAATAGAGGCTGGGTCACATGCTGCACTGGCCAATCACAGCCATGCCAATAGTAGGCATGGCTGTGACGGCCTCTTGGGGCAAGTAGTATGACTCTTGTTGATTGGCTGCTTTGCAGCCTTTCAAAAAGCGCCAAGAAAGCGACGAACACCGAACCCGAACCCGGACTTTTACGAAAATGTCCGGGTTCGGGTCCGTGTCACGGACACCCCAAAATTCGGTACGAACCCGAACTATACAGTTCAGGTTCGCTCATCCCTACTATAGACAATTAAGAGAGAATCAAAAGGGGCATAGATGCCCGTGATGAGAACATAGTCCTACCACTTTACAAATCATTAGTCAGACCACACATGGAGTACTGTGTACAGGTCTGGGCTCCTGTAAACAAGGCAGACATAGCAGAACTGGAGAAGGTCCAGAGGAGGGCATCTAAAGTAATGACTGGAATGGGGCAACTACAGTACCCTGAAAGATTATTAAAATTAGGGCTATTCACTTTAGAAAAAAGACGACTGAGGGGAGATCTAATTAATATGTATAAATATATCAGGGGTCAATACAGAGATCTATCCCATCAGCTATTTATCCCCAGGACTGTGACTGTGATGAGGGGGACATCCTCTGCGTCTGGAGGAAAGAAGGTTTGTACACAAACATAGAAAAGGATTCTTTACGGTAAGAGCAGTGAGACTATGGAGCTCTCTGCCTGAGGAGGTGGTGATGGTAAATACAATAAAATAATTCAAGAGGGGCCTGGATGTATTTCTGGAGCTTAATAATATTACAGGCTATAGCTACTAGAGAGGGGTCGTTGATCCAGGAAGTTATTCTGATTGCCTGATTGGAGTCGGGAAGGAATTTTTTATTCCCCTAAAGTGGGGAAAATTGGCTTCTACCTCACAGGTTTTTTTTTTTTTGCCTTCCTCTGGATCAACTTGCAGGATAACAGGCCGAACTAGATGGAAAAATGTATTTTTTCGGCCTTACGTACTATGTTACTATGAGAATACTTACCAAAAACTAAAAGGGGATCCGACGGATACATATTATAAAATTCTAAAGGAGTATTGTGATAAAGTACTGGAGGTAGGTTTTCTTTCTAATAAAAAAGCTAGATTTATCTTGGACACGGAAAAAAGGATTCCGATGTTCCATTGCATCCCCAAAATCCACAAGGATATGAAGTCACCCCCAGGGCTTCCGATAGTGTCAGGGATAGAGTCTATATCATGCAACTTGTCTAAATATATAGATCAATGGTTGCAACTAGGGATGAGCGAACTCGAACTGTATAGTTCGGGTTCGTACCGAATTTTGGGGTGTCCGTGACACGGACCCGAACCCGGACATTTTCGTAAAAGTCCGGGTTCGGGTTCGGTGTTCGTCGCTTTCTTCGCGCTTTTGTGACGCTTTCTTGGCGCTTTTTGAAAGGCTGCAAAGCAGCCAATCAACAAGCGTCATACTACTTGCCCCAAGAGGCCATCACAGCCATGCCTACTATTGGCATGGCTGTGATTGGCCAGAGCACCATGTGACCCAGCCTCTATTTAAGCTGGAGTCACATAGCGCCGCCCGTCACTCTGCTCTGATTAGCGTAGGGAGAGGTTGCGGCTGCGACAGTAGGGCGAGATTAGGCAGATTAACTCCTCCAAAGGACTTGATTAACTGATCGATCTGCAGCTGTGGATCATTGAGCTGCTGATCCTCAATTGCTCACTGTTTTTAGGCTGCACAGACCGTTTGTCAGTCTCATTTTTCTGGGGTGATCGGCGGCCATTTTGTGTCTTGTGGTGCGCCAGCACAAGCTGCGACCAAGTGCATTTAACCCTCAATGGTGTGGTTGTTTTTTGGCTAAAGCCTACATCAGGGTGAAGCTGTCACACCAAGTGCATTTATCCAGCAATAGTCTGTTCATTTTTTGGCCATATACAAAATCAGGGGCAAGCTGCGCCTGTCACCAAGTGCATTTAACCCTCAATGGTGTGGTTGTTTTTTGGCTAAAGCCTACATCAGGGTGAAGCTGTGACACCAAGTGCATTTAACCAGCAATAGTCTGTTCATTTTTTGGCCATATACAAAATCAGGGGCAAGCTGCGCCTGTCACCAAGTGCATTTAACCCTCAATGGTGTGGTTGTTTTTTGGCTAAAGCCTACATCAGGGTGAAGCTGTCACACCAAGTGCATTTAACCAGCAATAGTCTGTTCATTTTTTGGCCATATACAAAATCAGGGGCAAGCTGCGCCTGTCACCAAGTGCATTTAACCCTCAATGGTGTGGTTGTTTTTTGGCTAAAGCCTACATCAGGGTGAAGCTGTCACACCAAGTGCATTTAACCAGCAATAGTCTGTTTATTTTTTGGCCATATCCCAGTCTAATTCTGTCACTAAATCCATACCGGTCACCCAGCGCCTAAATACTAGGCCTCAAATTTATATCCAGCTAAATCTGTCCCTAGTGCTGTAGCTGGGCGAGTTATTTAGTGTCCGTTCAAGCACATTTCTTGTTCTGGGTTGAAATACAATTCCCAATTTAGCAATTTCATAATTTAGTGGTTCCTGCTATATCAGAGCTATTTGAAATCTATCCCAAAAAGGGTATATAATATTGAAGGTGCACATTGGGTCATTCAGAATAACTTCACACACACCCGCTACTGTGTATTTCCAAGTCTAATTCTGTCACTAAACCCATACCTGTCACCCAGCGCCTAAATACTAGGCCTCAAATTTAAATCCCTCTAAATCTCTCGTTACCCACCGCTGTACTGTTGTTGCTGGGCAAGATATTTAGTGTCCGTCAAAGCACATTTTTTGTTCTGGGTTGAAGTACAATTCCCAATTTAGCAATTTCATAATTTAGTGGTTTCTGCTATATCAGAGCTATTTGAAATCTATCCCTAAAAGGGTATATAATATTGAAGGTGCACATAGGGTCATTCAGAATAACTTCACACACACGCTTCTGTGCATTTCCAAGTCTAATTCTGTCACTAAATCCATACCGGTGACCCAGCGCCTAAATACTAGGCCTCAAATTTAAATCCCTCTAAATCTCTCGTTACCCACCGCTGTACTGTTGTTGCTGGGCAAGATATTTAGTGTCCGTCAAAGCACATTTTTTGTTCTGGGTTGAAGTACAATTCCCAATTTAGCAATTTCATAATTTAGTGGTTTCTGCTATATCAGAGCTATTTGAAATCTATCCCTAAAAGGGTATATAATATTGAAGGTGCACATAGGGTCATTCAGAATAACTTCACACACACGCTTCTGTGCATTTCCAAGTCTAATTCTGTCACTAAATCCATACCGGTGACCCAGCGCCTAAATACTAGGCCTCAAATTTAAATCCCTCTAAATCTCTCGTTACCCACCGCTGTACTGTTGTTGCTGGGCAAGATATTTAGTGTCCGTCAAAGCACATTTTTTGTTCTGGGTTGAAGTACAATTCCCAATTTAGCAATTTCATAATTTAGTGGTTTCTGCTATATCAGAGCTATTTGAAATCTATCCCTAAAAGGGTATATAATATTGAAGGTGCACATTGGGTCATTCAGAATAACTTCACACACACCCGCTACTGTGTATTTCCAAGTCTAATTCTGTCACTAAACCCATACCTGTCACCCAGCGCCTAAATACTAGGCCTCAAATTTAAATCCCTCTAAATCTCTCGTTACCGCTGTCCTGTTGTAGCTGGGAAAGTTATTTAGTGCCCGTCAAAGCACATTTTTTGTTCTGGGTTGAAGTACAATTCCCAATTTAGCAATTTCATAATTTAGTGGTTCCTGCTATATCAGAGCTATTTGAAATCTATCCCAAAAAGGGTATATAATATTCAAGGTGCACATTGGGTCATTCAGAATAACTTCACACACACGCTTCTGTGCATTTCCAAGTCTAATTCTGTCACTAAATCCATACCGGTCACCCAGCGCCTAAATACTAGGCCTCAAATTTATATCCCGCTGAATTTGAATACAATACATTGGGCCAAATAATATATTTGTTGTTGTGGTGAACCATAACAATGAGAAAAACATCTAGTAAGGGACGCGGACGTGGACATGGTCGTGGTGGTGTTAGTGGACCCTCTGGTGCTGGGAGAGGACGTGGCCGTTCTGCCACATCCACACGTCCTAGTGTACCAACTACCTCAGGTCCCAGTAGCCGCCAGAATTTACAGCGATATATGGTGGGGCCCAATGCCGTTCTAAGGATGGTAAGGCCTGAGCAGGTACAGGCATTAGTCAATTGGGTGGCCGACAGTGGATCCAGCACGTTCACATTATCTCCCACCCAGTCTTCTGCAGAAAGCGCACAGATGGCGCCTGAAAACCAACCCCATCAGTCTGTCACATCACCCCCATGCATACCAGGGAAACTGTCTCAGCCTCAAGTTATGCAGCAGTCTCTTATGCTGTTTGAAGACTCCGCTGGCAGGGTTTCCCAAGGGCATCCACCTAGCCCTTCCCCAGCGGTGAAAGACATAGAATGCACTGACGCACAACCACTTATGTTTCCTGATGATGAGGACATGGGAATACCACCTCAGCATGTCTCTGATGATGACGAAACACAGGTGCCAACTGCTGCGTCTTTCTGCAGTGTGCAGACTGAACAGGAGGTCAGGGATCAAGACTGGGTGGAAGACGATGCAGGGGACGATGAGGTCCTAGACCCCACATGGAATGAAGGTCGTGCCACTGACTTTCACAGTTCGGAGGAAGAGGCAGTGGTGAGACCGAGCCAACAGCGTAGCAAAAGAGGGAGCAGTGGGCAAAAGCAGAACACCCGCCGCCAAGAGACTCCGCCTGCTACTGACCGCCGCCATCTGGGACCGAGCACCCCAAAGGCAGCTTCAAGGAGTTCCCTGGCATGGCACTTCTTCAAACAATGTGCTGACGACAAGACCCGAGTGGTTTGCACGCTGTGCCATCAGAGCCTGAAGCGAGGCATTAACGTTCTGAACCTGAGCACAACCTGCATGACCAGGCACCTGCATGCAAAGCATGAACTGCAGTGGAGTAAACACCTTAAAACCAAGGAAGTCACTCAGGCTCCCCCTGCTACCTCTTCTGCTGCTGCCGCCTCGGCCTATTCTGCTGCTGCCGCCTCGGCCTCTTCCTCCGCCTCTGGAGGAACGTTGGCACCTGCCGCCCAGCAAACAGGGGATGTACCACCAACACCACCACCACCACCTCCGTCACCAAGCGTCTCAACCATGTCACACGCCAGCGTTCAGCTCTCCATCTCACAAACATTTGATAGAAAGCGTAAATTCCCACCTAGCCACCCTCGATCCCTGGCCCTGAATGCCAGCATTTCTAAACTACTGGCCTATGAAATGCTGTCATTTAGGCTGGTGGACACAGACAGCTTCAAACAGCTCATGTCGCTTGCTGTCCCACAGTATGTTGTTCCCAGCCGGCACTACTTCTCCAAGAGAGCCGTGCCTTCCCTGCACAACCAAGTATCCGATAAAATCAAGTGTGCACTGCGCAACGCCATCTGTGGCAAGGTCCACCTAACCACAGATACGTGGACCAGTAAGCACGGCCAGGGACGCTATATCTCCCTAACTGCACACTGGGTAAATGTAGTGGCAGCTGGGCCCCAGGCGGAGAGCTGTTTGGCGCACGTCCTTCCGCCGCCAAGGATCGCAGGGCAACATTCTTTGCCTCCTGTTGCCACCTCCTCCTTCTCGGCTTCCTCCTCCTCTTCTTCCACCTGCTCATCCAGTCAGCCACACACCTTCACCACCAACTTCAGCACAGCCCGGGGTAAACGTCAGCAGGCCATTCTGAAACTCATATGTTTGGGGGACAGGCCCCACACCGCACAGGAGTTGTGGCGGGGTATAGAACAACAGACCGACGAGTGGTTGCTGCCGGTGAGCCTCAAGCCCGGCCTGGTGGTGTGTGATAATGGGCGAAATCTCGTTGCAGCTCTGGGACTAGCCAATTTGACGCACATCCCTTGCTTGGCGCATGTGCTGAATTTGGTGGTGCAGAAGTTCATTCACAACTACCCCGACATGTCAGAGCTGCTGCATAAAGTGCGGGCCGTCTGTTCGCGCTTCCGGCGTTCACATCCTGCCGCTGCTCGCCTGTCTGCGCTACAGCGTAACTTCGGCCTTCCCGCTCACCGCCTCATATGCGACGTGCCCACCAGGTGGAACTCCACCTTGCACATGCTGGACAGACTGTGCGAGCAGCAGCAGGCCATAGTGGAGTTTCAGCTGCAGCACGCACGGGTCAGTCGCACTACAGAACAGCACCACTTCACCACCAATGACTGGGCCTCCATGCGAGACCTGTGTGCCCTGTTGCGCTGTTTCGAGTACTCCACCAACATGGCCAGTGGCGATGACACCGTTATCAGCGTTACAATACCACTTCTATGTCTCCTTGAGAAAACACTTAGGGCGATGATGGAACAGGAGGTGGCCCAGGAGGAGGAGGAGGAGGATGAGGAAGAGGGGTCATTTTTAGCACTTTCAGGCCAGTCTCTTCGAAGTGACTCAGAGGGAGGTTTTTTGCAACAGCAGAGGCCAGGTACAAATGTGGCCAGCCAGGGCCCACTACTGGAGGACGAGGAGGACGAGGATGAGGAGGAGGTGGAGGAGGATGAGGATGAAGCATGGTCACAGCGGGGTGGCACCCAACGCAGCTCGGGTCCATCACTGGTGCGTGGCTGGGGGGAAAGGCAGGACGATGACGATACGCCTCCCACAGAGGACAGCTTGTCCTTACCCCTGGGCAGCCTGGCACACATGAGCGACTACATGCTGCAGTGCCTGCGCAACGACAGCAGAGTTGCCCACATTTTAACCTGTGCGGACTACTGGGTTGCCACCCTGCTGGATCCACGCTACAAAGACAATGTGCCCACCTTACTTCCTGCACTGGAGCGTGATAGGAAGATGCGCGAGTACAAGCGCACGTTGGTAGACGCGCTACTGAGAGCATTCCCAAATGTCACAGGGGAACAAGTGGAAGCCCAAGGCCAAGGCAGAGGAGGAGCAAGAGGTCGCCAAGGCAGCTGTGTCACGGCCAGCTCCTCTGAGGGCAGGGTTAGCATGGCAGAGATGTGGAAAACTTTTGTCAACACGCCACAGCTAACTGCACCACCACCTGATACGCAACGTGTTAGCAGGAGGCAACATTTCACTAACATGGTGGAACAGTACGTGTGCACACCCCTCCACGTACTGACTGATGGTTCGGCCCCATTCAACTTCTGGGTCTCTAAATTGTCCACGTGGCCAGAGCTAGCCTTTTATGCCTTGGAGGTGCTGGCCTGCCCGGCAGCCAGCGTTTTGTCTGAACGTGTATTCAGCACGGCAGGGGGCGTCATTACAGACAAACGCAGCCGCCTGTCTACAGCCAATGTGGACAAGCTGACGTTCATAAAAATGAACCAGGCATGGATCCCACAGGACCTGTCCGTCCCTTGTCCAGATTAGACATTAACTACCTCCCCATAACCATATATTATTGGACTCCAGGGCACTTCCTCATTCAATCCTATTTTTATTTTCATTTTACCATTATATTGCGATGCTACCCAAAGTTGAATGAACCTCTCCTCTGCCTGTGTGCTAGGCCTAAATATATGCCAATGGACTGTTGCAGTGGTGGCTGACATGAAGCCTGATTCTCTGCTATGACATGCAGACTAATTCTCTGCTGACATGAAGCCAGATTGTCTGTTACGGGACCTCTCTCCTCTGCCTGGGTGCTGGGCCTAAATTTATGACAATGGACTGTTGCAGTGGTGGCTGACGTGAAGCCTGATTCTCTGCTATGACATGCAGACTGATTCTCTGCTGACATGAAGCCAGATCCTCTGTTACGGGACCTCTCTCCTCTGCCTGGGTGCTGGGCCTAAATTTATGACAATGGACTGTTGCAGTGGTGGCTGACGTGAAGCCTGATTCTCTGCTATGACATGCAGACTGATTCTCTGCTGACATGAAGCCAGATCCTCTGTTACGGGACCTCTCTCCTCTGCCTGGGTGCTGGGCCTGAATATATGCCAATGGACTGTTGCAGTGGTGGGTGACGTGAAGCCTCATTCTCTGCTATGACATGCAGACTAATTCTCTGCTGACATGAAGCCAGATTGTCTGTTACGGGACCTCTCTCCTCTGCCTGTGTGTGTGCTGGGCCTAAATATATGCCAATGGACTGTTGCAGTGGTGGCTGACGTGAAGCCTCATTCTCTGCTATGACATGCAGACTGATTCTCTGCTGACATGAAGCCAGATCCTCTGTTACGGGACCTCTCTCCTCTGCCTGGGTGCTGGGCCTAAATTTATGACAATGGACTGTTGCAGTGGTGGCTGACGTGAAGCCTGATTCTCTGCTATGACATGCAGACTGATTCTCTGCTGTCATGAAGCCAGATTGTCTGTTACGGGACCTTTCTCCTCTACCTGGGTTCTGGGCCTAAATTTATGAAAATTGACTCTTACAGTGGTGGGTGACGTGAAGCCTGATTCTCTGCTATGATATGAAGACTGATTCTCTGCTGACATGAAGCCAGATTGTCTGTTACGGGACCTTTCTCCTCTGCCTGGGTTCTGGGCCTAAATTTATGAAAATTGACTCTTACAGTGGTGGGTGACGTGAAGCCTGATTCTCTGCTATGATATGAAGACTGATTCTCTGCTGACATGAAGCCAGATTGTCTGTTACGGGACCTTTCTCCTCTGCCTGGGTTCTGGGCCTAAATTTATGAAAATTGACTCTTACAGTGGTGGGTGACGTGAAGCCTGATTCTCTGCTATGATATGAAGACTGATTCTCTGCTGACATGAAGCCAGATTGTCTGTTACGGGACCTTTCTCCTCTGCCTGGGTTCTGGGCCTAAATTTATGAAAATTGACTCTTACAGTGGTGGGTGACGTGAAGCCTGATTCTCTGCTATGATATGAAGACTGATTCTCTGCTGACATGAAGCCAGATTGTCTGTTACGGGACCTTTCTCCTCTGCCTGGGTTCTGGGCCTAAATTTATGAAAATTGACTCTTACAGTGGTGGGTGACGTGAAGCCTGATTCTCTGCTATGATATGAAGACTGATTCTCTGCTGACATGAAGCCAGATTGTCTGTTACGGGACCTTTCTCCTCTGCCTGGGTTCTGGGCCTAAATTTATGAAAATTGACTCTTACAGTGGTGGGTGACGTGAAGCCTGATTCTCTGCTATGATATGAAGACTGATTCTCTGCTGACATGAAGCCAGATTGTCTGTTACGGGACCTTTCTCCTCTGCCTGGGTTCTGGGCCTAAATTTATGAAAATTGACTCTTACAGTGGTGGGTGACGTGAAGCCTGATTCTCTGCTATGATATGAAGACTGATTCTCTGCTGACATGAAGCCAGATTGTCTGTTACGGGACCTTTCTCCTCTGCCTGGGTTCTGGGCCTAAATTTATGAAAATTGACTCTTACAGTGGTGGGTGACGTGAAGCCTGATTCTCTGCTATGATATGAAGACTGATTCTCTGCTGACATGAAGCCAGATTGTCTGTTACGGGACCTTTCTCCTCTGCCTGGGTTCTGGGCCTAAATTTATGAAAATTGACTCTTACAGTGGTGGGTGACGTGAAGCCTGATTCTCTGCTATGATATGAAGACTGATTCTCTGCTGACATGAAGACAGATTCTCTGTTACGGGACCTCTCTCCTCTGCCTGTGTGTGTGCTGGGCCTAAATATATGCCAATGGACTGTTGCAGTGGTGGCTGACGTGAAGCCTCATTCTCTGCTATGACATGCAGACTAATTCTCTGCTGACATGAAGACAGATTCTCTGTTACGGGACCTCTCTCCTCTGCCTGTGTGTGTGCTGGGCCTAAATATATGCCAATGGACTGTTGCAGTGGTGGCTGACGTGAAGCCTCATTCTCTGCTATGACATGCAGACTAATTCTCTGCTGACATGAAGCCAGATTGTCTGTTACGGGACCTCTCTCCTCTGCCTGTGTGTGTGCTGGGCCTAAATATATGCCAATGGACTGTTGCTGTGGTGGCTGACGTGAAGCCTCATTCTCTGCTATGACATGCAGACTAATTCTCTGCTGACATGAAGACAGATTCTCTGTTACGGGACCTCCCTCCTCTGCCTGGGTGCTGGGCCTAAATATATGCCAATGGACTGTTGCAGTGGTGGCTGACGTGAAGCCTCATTCTCTGCTATGACATGCAGACTAATTCTCTGCTGACATGAAGACAGATTCTCTGTTACGGGACCTCTCTCCTCTGCCTGGGTGCCGGGGCCTAAATATCTGAGAATGGACTGTTCCAGTGGTGGGTGACGGGAAGCCAGATTCTCTGCTATGGAACCTCTCTCCAATTGATTTTGGTTAATTTTTATTTATTTAATTTTTATTTTAATTCATTTCCCTATCCACATTTGTTTGCAGGGGATTTACCTACATGTTGCTGCCTTTTGCAGCCCTCTAGCTCTTTCCTGGGCTGTTTTACAGCCTTTTTAGTGCCGAAAAGTTCGGGTCCCCATTGACTTCAATGGGGTTCGGGTTCGGGACGAAGTTCGGATCGGGTTCGGATCCCGAACCCGAACATTTCCGGGATGTTCGGCCGAACTTCTCGAACCCGAACATCCAGGTGTTCGCTCAACTCTAGTTGCAACCCTATGTGAAGCGAATGCCATCGTACATTCGGGACACTACAGACATTATAAAAACCCTGGAAACAATTAAATGAGAAGACGGGTGGAATTTGGGGACGTTGGATGTCGGATCCTTATATACAGTGATCAATCATACTCAGGGTGTACAAGCACTGTATGAGCAATTATCGGGAGATGCCAGTCTGCCGACTGAGCAGTTGGATTTTCTGTTAGATGGAGTGAAATACATACTGGCTCACAATTACTTTGCATTTGAGCACGAGTTTTATGTGCAGCGGACCGGCACCGCCATGGGTACTAGATTCGCC
This sequence comes from Bufo gargarizans, assembly GCF_014858855.1. Taxonomy (NCBI): domain Eukaryota; kingdom Metazoa; phylum Chordata; class Amphibia; order Anura; family Bufonidae; genus Bufo; species Bufo gargarizans. The sequence goes on from NC_058083.1 coordinate 12,306,673, forward strand.
CCCAGCTACGCCAATTTATTTTTGGCTCAGTGGGAAGGGGAAACCATCATACCTAGGCTTGGGACGGATCTGGTACTGTGGCGGCGCTATATTGATGATATCTTGTTTATATGGCAAGACACACCTGAATCCTTGGACTTGTTTATAAGGAACATCAACACTAATGAGAGGAATCTGATATTTAGCCCAAGTATAAGTAAAGAAAGAATAGAGTTTCTTGATTTGGAGATATGTGTTAAGGGTGACCAATTACATTGTAACACTTATTTCAAACCAGTAGCCAAAAATAGCTTCATCAGGTTTGCTAGCTGCCATCTTCCACAATGGCTGATGAATGTCCTCGCCAGTCAGTTTCCGAAGATTAAAACGGAACTGTACTGAAGACACCAAATTTGAAGATGAAGCTACTGGTTTGAGACAACAACTACTAGAAAGGGACTACCCAGTTCAGATAATAGACAGATCTCTAGAAAAGGTGAAAAAAATGGAAAGGAAGGATTTTTTCTCGGCTAGTCCTCCTCAACAACAGGATGAGACATTGAGAATTGTCCTTCCATTCAATTCCCAATATAGAATAATGTAAATAAGTATACAGAGACATTGGGGACACCTACTGAATGATAAATTGATAGGTCCCCTTTTGAGTGAAGTACCAAAGATCTCGTATACAAGAGCAGGAAATTTTGCTGAAAAAGTAGCCCCGACGGTGAAAAGAAAGAAAGATAGTCGCAACAAAGAAAATTGGTTGGCGGTAAATGGGTTCGTCAGATGTAGTAGATGTGTGAATTGTAGAATTACCAGTTTCCCCAAGAAAACTATGAAGGTGGAATCGACAGTCAATTCCTTTAGCTTGGAGATGCAAGAATGTTTGATGTGTGATTCCTCAGATGTTATATACTTGCTGGAATGCAGCTGCAGGAAGCAGTATATAGGTAGAACAAAAAGAACCCTCAAAAAGAGAGTAGCGGAACACGTCGCAAACATTAAGAAAGGTCTTGACACGCATTCATTATCAAAACATTTCAAGATCAAACACAACTGTGACCCGACTGGCCTAAGATTCACGGCCATCGAGAAGGTAAAAAAGTTGTGGAAAGGGGGGAACCACATAGCACACATGTCAAGACAGGAATCACGAAGGATTTTTGAATATGACACAATCATCCCGAGAGGCTTAAATGCTGAAATGGAGGTCTTTGGGTTCCTGTGAATAGGGGGGTTGCCCGGTGGGGATGGGACATCGTAGTCTGGTCGTCTATCGACACTGCGATCTCCCCTCCCTGTCGGACGGCTCCCCCTATACTACATCCACCTCCTGAATTACATCTTAGCAATTTTGGGGACCCGGGGTCTCCATGGTTAGAGGGCAACTGACAAACAACATCAAGTGCTAATTGTTCACCATGGGGGTCAATAGGGAATTTATGTTGAGGGACAAGGAAATTCCGATCCACATGTGGCATTTTGAGAAAGATAGGCACAAATCGCACGGGAAACGCTAATTCATACCTATGCGTTTTGCAATCCGTTTTTGGTGCGTTTTCATGCCTGGTGACCGCATGAGGTTTTCTCCATATCCTATATTTTATAATTTTTATCAAAGAAATCAGTATGGTACGTTGAATATGCTAGGTTGGATATGATTTTTATATGTGGGATTATTTATATTTTTTACTTATATGGTTTTAAACATGTATAGTGAAATTGTGACTCAAAGTGCAAGATAACAGGGTATAAGAGAAAGTAATATGAGTCTAGTCCACTCCAGAAATTAGCGAACGCACAACGGTGTGAAGCATTATGGGAACAGGAGTCTCATTTATAAGAAGTGAGGATCCACTCACTCAGTTGGCCACTGAGGAAGAGGCAGAGTACCTCGAAACGCGTCTGGCGTATGGAGTGAGCGTTGAATCTGTAACAAGAAAAAAGGAAGAATAATCCCCTATGTTACTTGGAAACAAGGAAAAGCAAAGGGAACCACTCTGATCCGGAGTCTGAAGGAGCAGTCGCCTACTAGTGACGTCATCACAGCTTCCATCCGGTCCCCTGAGCAACCAGGTCACGTGGGACGCCACGCTGAGGTCGAGCACACCACGTGGGACGCCGCTGGTGTGCGGCCGCCTGAATTCAACGCTGCACCAAGGCAGTGAAGAGGGGTAAGACCCAGCTCTTGAGGAGCATATACAGACGTATTAGGAGACTTTGTGTGGCGTTACTGATTGTGGAACAGTGCTGCATGTCTCAGTTGAATCTTTACTAAGGATAATTACCAAGTCTTTGACAGCTTCATTTAGTGAATTTACAGGAATCCGGCTACGGCACATTGATAATAGTGCTGTATCCCTTGAGTTACACCATTGCTGTCTATTTATTAATTGCTTTGCCAATATATACCTGCATGAATCCGGCGGTGGCACATTGACACCTGTGCCACATTTCCAGCACCATTGATATATATGGACCATCGATTTGCTGATCAACGCGGCAGCTTGCTGGCACATATGGTGTAGTAGTCACCCTGCCATAGGTGTCTTTTCTTATACTGCAGCCTGCTGATTTTCTTGGCATAGGAATTACCTTTATCATAGAGGTTATTCATGCATCTGAGCCTATTATGAATGTTGCATAAATTTTAGGGGTTATGTTTTTAGAGTATTAAATTGTGTACTATTGAACTCAGGTGTGTCCCCTTTGAGTGTGCCCCTTCGTTACTGTTTAGTATCCAAGGTGTAAAATTAACAGAACAATAAATTAAATCATACTTGCCTCCGCCAGCATGATTAAAGATTTAGCGAGAAATCCCGCGTGGCCCGAGATGACGTCATCTCGCCCGGCTGGCACACGGGATTTTGTGTGAGACCTTCAATCAAGATGGCGGCGCCCAGCCTGTCACGAGTCACTGGAGGAGGTAAGTATGATTTATTTTAGTTTTGTTACGCTATTTCAGGTAAAAGTGATGCACTACCACGATACACAAGGAAATTCGGCTTTGCAGCAAATCAAATATATCCTGAAAATCGGATCGAATTCCACTTTGTCGGGTTCAATTCGCTCGACAGTAATAATCAAATTGTGGCAGAAATAACCTCTCCACTGGGTTTTGGAGGGGCCTGCTTACCAGCTTTTTGCCTCAGGAATATGACCCATATACTAAAACTTTGAAGGAGAAGGTAGACCGGCCGCACAGCCTAAATCTGTGGAACTGTTTTGGGCAGAAAAGCCATGCTTGCGGTCGGTCAATAATGACTTCCATGGAATTCGGGAACCCCTACTCGGATCTGGGTAATTTCTGGATATGTTGTTCGCCCAGATCAGAGCTATCCAGGGATGTATAATTTATGGGGATATGTGGGGCTTTGGGGTGTTTTCTGTGTTTTGGGGAAAAATGTGTGTTTTCTGCCTGTGAGTGATTAAGTGAGCCTATTGTGTTTAGTAATTATATCATAGGCAGAGTCCATTGTGTTTGGTAATTGTATCACAGGCAGAGCCCATTGTGTTTGGCAATTGTATCACAGGCACAGAAGGGGTTTGTGCACAATTGCTGGGATGTTTCCATACTATAAATGCATGTGATTGGCTAATGTAAATACTGTCTCAGTCTTCCACAAGGTCCCCAGGGGAGTGTCCCTTGCTGGACCTGCAAAAAAAGGCTGACATGTAGCGCAATTAAAGTGTTCCTGTTTTACCGTCAACATAGAGCCTCATCTCATTTGTGTGTGGGGAAAAGGCTGCATCTACACTGGGGAATGCTATACACTGTATACTCCCCTGGCTATAATTCCTGAGCTCTTTTAAGAGCTTTTTCCTGCATCACTGTCTGAAGGAAGAGAGGTTCACCCACTGGAACCTGAAAGCCTTGTCGTATGTCAACGGTGGGTAGAAGAAGGCAAGATCCTAACCAAGCTGTGGCAGTTCATGAGGTCGGCAGTGCTTACGGTGTCAAGTGGAGTGTTTGGAGCCCTCGGGAAGCACTAGGAGCATCCATCAACGGAGGTACCCAGTCAGGGTGCCAGGAGATTAGTTACATACATATATTAACTTTATTCTAAAAATGATGTATAAGCAATCACACACTGCATCAGTGTAGAATATATACTGTCTATACACCAGATAATAGTAAACCCATACAGTAGTCTCATAATTTACATTTTAGATCTTTAGATTACTTGATGAGGGATGGAAATGGATGGGGCCTTAGTATTCAGCCTTTCCATCCAAGTTTTCAAATGGTTTTTAACTTGCACATTAAATGGGACTTTATCTATACTAAAATGGGTTGTCTTATGATTAGAAGTCCTCTCTACCACAGGCTCTACTCCTGGGCGCCACCTAGATCATTTGTTACATCCACATTTCCTCTATAGCGACTGTTACGAGGAAAATTTTGAATTTCATTGAAACCACATAAATGGCTAACCATGTCATAAATGGACAAGCTGGATCCCTCGAAACAGGAGCTTTTTCCTGCTCTGGCTAATAGAAATCTATGAGGTTCATACACCTTTGCCACAATAAAAGTGCTCATTGCCCATGGCCCTTGTGCTGCCCCCCCCCCTCTTGCCCCTACCTGGTGCTGCCTAAGGCCTCACCTGGCCTCATTGGTGTTGCACCCCTGCATATAAACCCTGAGAATGATTTCATAAAAATTACATTTAAAAAAAAATATTTTTATTATAGGTCCAGGCAGCATTTATTGACTAAAGTAGTTTTCTAGTCACTAGTTTTCTTTTTAAATTGGAGTCTATGGGTGAGGTACATGTATGTCACACTCACTATAAGGGTGGCATGGCATATACAGTAGTTTTAACTTTAATTTAAAACATGTCTGTTTTAGTAGCTACGTGCATCCCCCCATGTAATAACAATTCTGGGGCATCTATTTTTATGACTCTATAATGTGCCATTCCTTTGTTTTTCCTGCTTGACGTTTGTAATATATCACCAAATGTAATATATTTATGTATGAAAAATATCAAACTGATTTGTAATGGTAATCCTCTCCAAATATAGTGCATTATTTGGAGTGAAAAACACCCGGAGGACTCATTCACCAGGATTCAAAAAGAGTTATATAAAAAATGAATAATGCAATTTATTTTCAGTCTTCATAAAAGTTGATTATTTACAAAAATAGTTTAAGAAGTCTTAATCTATTGTCCATTAGAGATGGCCTTGCGGTTCGCCCGGCGGTCGATTCGCGATGAACTTTGTTAGTTCGCGATACGCCGAACATGCGAACATATGGCGATGTCATATTCTTTTGCATTACGCCAAACTTTGACCCATGACAAATCCATCAAGTGGGACATGACAGCCAATTAAGACATTTCAGCACATGGACACACCCACACCCTATCACAGAACCCGATCTGACAGCCATTTTACATTCTGTGTTTTGCCAGTGTTGGGAGAGGTTGCTTTGTGGAGCAGGGACAGACTGTTAGGGACACCAAACGCTAGCTAATAGGGCCACAAAAGTCCTTTTAAGGACTGGTATAGGTGTGCTATGGATAGCTGTGACATACTGAGAGGTTTGATATACTTATAATATACTTTCTAACAAAGAAAGTAAATTATAGTATATTTTTATTGTGCAGCAGTTGTGTGCGGTTCTGCTGCGATAACACAGCTATATAGAGGGACAAACCCTATTGGAATAACTATTTGCAACTGGTGTGATATACCTGTTGCCTGCAAAAAAACTTATTGAGGAGTGTGATATACCTATAATATACTTTCTAACATAGAAAGTATATTATAGTGCATTTGTATTGTGCAGCAGTTGTGTGCGGTTCTGCTGCAATACCGCAGGTATGTAGAGGGACAAAAATTATTGGAACAACTACTTGCAATGGGTTTGAGATACCTGTTGCCCCCCCCCCCCCAAAAAAAAAAAAAATGATTGAGGGGTGCAATATACCTGCTTCCACAAAATGCTGATTTAAGGGGTTTGATATACCTGCTTCGACAAAATACTGATTGAGGGGTGAGATATACCTGCTTCCACCAAATATTAATTCAGGGGTTCTATATACCTCCTTCCACCAAATATTAATTCAGGGGTTCTATATACCTGTTTCCACAAAATACTGATTGAGTACTATCAACAACAAAGAGGGACTGCAATGGGCACCAGATTCGCCCCAAGCTATGCCAACATCTTCATGTCCCAGTGGGAGAAGGATGTGGTGCAGCCTTTACTTGGGGGAAATCTGGTGCTCTGGAGACATTATATTGATGATATCATATTCATTTGGCAAGATACAGAAGCATCTTTACATAATTTCCTAGAAAATATTAATAAAAATTATCTAAACTTAAGGTTTTCAACAAATACAACAAAAACACAGATAGAATTCTTAGATCTACTCATTCAAGTAAGAAACAACTGATTTGTGTGCAGTACTTATCAGAAACCTGTAATGAAAAACAACCACATACTTTTCTCTAGCTGTCATCTTCCACGATGGCTAAATAACATCCCAACCAGCCAATTTAGAAGACTAAAAAGAAATTGCACAGATAATAAGAAATTTGAGGAAGAAGCCATCCAAATGAAACAAAAATTTCAAAAAAAAAGGTATCCTGATACACTCAATAGACAAAGTGGAAAAGATGGATAGACAGGAATTCTTCAAAAATAAAGAAGGAATTAAAAACAAGATGAGGAAATAAGATTAATTCTCCCATATAATGCACAATACAAAACAATTGCAAAAATGATCAATAACTATATTGGTACAATTTACTAAATGATAAGACCATAGGCCCATTATTAAACACTAAACCATCCATTGTATACACCAAGGCCCCCAATTTGGGTCTCAAAGTGGCTCTAACACTCAAACAGAAAACAAAACAGACTAATCGAGTCCGAGGAATTATTTTCCTATCCATTCCCAGACCTTACCTGTCACAGGAAGCCGTCGGCGCAGCGCATATACCTGCTTCCACCAAATATTGATTCAGGGGTTCAATATACTTGTTTCCACAAAATACTGATCGAGGGGTGCGATATACCTGTTTCTACAAAATACTGATTAAGGGGTTCTATATACCTGCTTCCGCAAAATATTGATTAAGGGGTGCGATATACCTGCTTCCATCAAATAATGATTGAGGCCTGCGATACACCAGCTTCCACAAAATACTGATTGAGGGGTGTGATATACCTGCTTCCACCAAATATTGATTCAGGTGTTCTATATACCTGCTTCCACAAAATACTGATTGAGGGGAGCGATATACCTGCTTCCACAAAATCTTGATTCAGGGGTTTAATATACTTGTTTCCACAAAATACTGATCGAGGGGTGCGATATACCTGTTTCTACAAAATACTGATTAAGGGGTTCTATATACCTGCTTCCGCAAAATATTGATTAAGGGGTGCGATATACCTGCTTCCATCAAATAATAATTGAGGCCTGCGATACACCAGCTTCCGCAAAATACTGATTGAGGGGTGTGATATACCTGCTTCCACCAAATATTGATTCAGGTGTTCTATATACCTGCTTCCACAAAATACTGATTGAGGGGAGCGATATACCTGCTTCCACAAAATCTTGATTCAGGGGTTCTTTATACCTGCTTCCACAAAATACTGATTAAGGGGTTTGACATACCTGCTTCTACAAAATACAGATTGAGGAGTGCGATATACCTGCTTCCACAAAATTCTGATTAAGGGGTTTGACATACCTACTTCCACAAAATACAGATTGAGGAGTGCGATATACCTGCTTCCACAAAATATAGATTGAGGAGTGCGATATACCTGCTTCCACAAAATATTGATTCAGGTGTTCTATATACCTGTTTCCACAAAATACTGATTGAGGGGTGCGATATACCTGCTTATACAAAATACTGATTAAGGGGTACTAAATGGCTGCTTCCACAAAATACTGATTGAGGGGTGCGATGTACCTGCTTCCACCAAATATTGATTAAGGGGTTCTATATGCCTGCTTCCACAAAATACTGATTGAGGGGTGCGAAATACCTGCTTCCACAAAATATTGAATAAGATGTTCTATATACCCCTTTCCACTAAATACTGATTGAGGGGTGCGATATACTTGCTTCTACAAAATATTGATTAAGGGGTTCTATATACCTGTTTCCACAAAATATTGATTGAGGGCTGCGATATACCTGCTTCCACCAAATATTGATTAAGGGGTTCTTTATACCTGCTTCCACAAAATACTGATTAAGGGGTTTGACATACCTGCTTCCACAAAATGCAGATTGAGGATTGCGATATACCTGCTTCCACAAAATACTGATTGAGGGGTGTGATATACCTGCTTCCACCAAATATTGATTAAGGGGTTCTTTATACCTGCTTCCACAAAATACAGATTGAGGGGTGCGATATACCTGCTTCCACAAAATATTGATTATGGGGTTATATATACCTGCTTCCACAAAACACTGATTAAGTGGTTTGATATACCTGCTTCAACAAAATACAGATTGAGGAGTGTGATATACCTGCTTCCACCAAATATTGATTCAGGTGTTCTATATACCTGTTTCCACAAAATACTGATTGAGGTATGCGATATACCTTCTTCTACAAAATACTGATTAAGGGGTTCTATATACCTGCTTCCACAAAATACTGATTGAGGCGTTTGATATACCTGCTTCCACCAAATATTGATTGAGGCCTGCGATAAATCGGCTTCCACCAAATATTGATTGAGGCTTGCGATATACCTGCTTCCACAAATACTGCTCATCTCTAGGGACTTTAGCACAGGGTCATTTTGAAAATGAAGAGACAGGCCGTTCCGCAGGGGTGGTAGGGGTCGGGCAGGTGCACCCGGCTGGAGCCAAAGTGGGATGTTGGAGAAGATGCATGCGATTACATCAAAGGATGCACCAGAGTTAGGTGAGTGGCTCACTCAGTCTTCCTCTTCTGCACCCTCCTCATCCTCTGTATCTGCACCCTCCTCACTCTCTGCTGTGTGCACCCCCAAAGACACCACCAACACCGCCACCATCATAGCCCCTCTAATCGAGTCAGAGGAATTATTTTCCTATCCATTCCCAGACCTTACCTGTCACAGGAAGCCGGCGGCGCAGCGCCTGCGGCATTCCGCGTGCATAGCGGAGCGAGGACGCGTGCGGCATCCTCATCTCCATGAGGACCAGGGGGAGTGGAGGATCTAGCCACGCATGCCTCTTGCGCGTAAACGGCGTCCTCCATCACCTAGACAACAAGCAGCAGGAGAGCTGAGGGCTTGGCTATGTTGGGCTGTGTTATGCGAGTCACGTGACGCTGGCCACGTGACGCTGACTGCTGGCTTGTTGGAACTGCTAGCCCGCCAACTACTGCCATATAAACTGGTGGACTCAGAGGCCTTTAGAAAATTTGTGGCCATTGGCACACCGTAATGGAAGGTCCCCGGAAGGAATTTATCCCAGAAGGACGTCCCAGAGCTTTATGTCCACTTTCAGCAGCAAGGGAATATATGTCTGGCACACAGTGTTGGTGCCAAGATACATCTGACCACAGACACGTGGTCTAGCAAAAACGTGCAGGGAAGGTACATAACTTTTACTGCCCACTGGGTGAATCTTCTGACGGCCGGCAAGCATGTAACCCGTGGCACCTGTGTGGATTTGGTGTTACCGCCACGGATTGCATGCAGGCCTGCCTCTTCTTCTCCTCCTTCTTCTCCATCCTTCATCTCCTCCTCGGCTGCACCCCCAAGCTCCCCAGAACCTATTAGACGTGCCAGGTGAGACGTTGCCATGGTGTGCTGCGGCTGTTGTGCCTGGAAGCCAAGAGCCACACCGGTCCTACACTCCTTTTAGCTTTTCGGTCACAGGCCCCGCTCAATTTTACAGTTGGTAAAGTGGGGTGCGACAACGGTGCCAATCTGCTGAGCGTGCTGAAACAGGGCAAAATGACACACGTGCCATGCATGGCACACATCCTGCATTTAGTCATGCAGCGATTCATTGCCAAATACCCCATGGTCCAGGACGTCTTGCAGCAGCCCAGGAAAATTTCTGGCCATTTTAGAAGATCTTACACGGCCATGGCTCGCCTTGCTGACATTCAGCGGAGACACCACCTGCCCGTCAGACGTCTGATTCGCGACAGCCCGACGGGCTGGAACTCTACCTTGTATGTCCCTGATCGGCTGCTCCAGCAGCAATGTGCCGTTAATGACTACCTGTACAAACTCTGCAGCAGGACAGGTTCTGGGGAGCTTGGTTTCTTTTCACCGCTGCAGCCCATTTGATGAGATCACCAAACTGGTCAGTCACAGCCAGGGCGCCATCAGTGACATCGTACCTTACGCCTTCTTTCTGGAGCGTGCATTGTGTCGTGTCATTGATCAAGCCATCGAGGAGCAGGAGCTGGAACATGAGGAAGTCGCAATGTTGAATGAATTCCCAGGGGGGCTACTCCATCTGAGACAAGTCAGCAGGTGTCTGAAGAGAAGTCAGAGGAGGATGGTGGCTGGGGGGAGGAGGAGGAGCAAGAAAAGCAAGCTTTGAGGGGGACTTTTCGGGGATTCCTGGTGTTGTCCGTGGCTGGGGGGAAGAGACCAAGAATGACATTCTCCAGTGTGATGAGCAGGAGCCAGGACGCTCTCCCCCTTCCAATTTAGTGCAAATTGGTTCCTTCATGCTCCAGTGTTTGAAGAGGGACTCCAGTATAAAAGCATAAAGGGAAAGGACCAGTACTGGGTGGGAAAGTACTTAGACCCCCCGATGCAAACACAAAATGGTGGAAATGTTACAACTTACCAGCATCACAGAGGCCTGTTAGAATGTATCATGTCCAGGCCTTGACGCGAGAGATGCTGCATTCTGCTGTTGCGGTTGCTGGCAGAGGAATTTCCACCCATAGCGAAACAGGTGCGGGTACCAATCCTACCGTGCCTACAAGAAGATGGCGGTTTGAAGATGTGTTTGTCACTTCAGATATGAGATCATTCTTGCAACCAACCCATCGACAGCCGCCTTCCGGATCCAGCCTCAGGGAACGCCTAGACCGACAGGTGTCGGACTACATCTGATTAACGGCCGATGTGGACGCTCTGAGAAGCGAGGAATCCCTGGACTACTGGGTGTGCAGGCTTGACCTGTGGCCAGAGCTGGCACAATTTGCCATGGAACTCTTGGCTTGCTCCTCGTCCAGTGTCCTGTCCAAAAGGACGTTCAGCGCAGCAGGGACAATTGTGACCGATAAGCGCACTCGCCTAGCTTATGATAGGGTGGACTACCTCACATTTCTAAAAATGAATGAGGCATGGATCTCAGAAATATTCAACACCTGTGACGACCACATGTAACTGAATTTCCTCATGCCAGCCCTCACATATCCGCCACCACCCAGAAAAATGAATGGTCCCTGTCTTATGTATATACAGCTTCATAGAAGATCTTTTCTGTCAGGTGAATGCCTAATTTTTGGGGCCTGTACTCCACTGGCCTACAGTTAAATTTTTATTTAGTGACCGCCTAATGTACCTCCTGCCACATAATCACTTGTTCTTTTCTGTCAGGTGAATGCCAAATTTTTGGGGCCTGTTCTGGCCTACAGTAAAATAGTTATCCAGTGACCGTCTAATATACCTCCAGCCACATAATCACTTGTTCTTTTCTGTCAGGTGAATGCCTATTTTTTGGGGCCTGTATTGGCCTACAGTAAAATTGTTATCCAGTGACCGCCTAATGTACCTCCAGACAAATAATCACTTGTTCTTTTCTGTCAGTTGAATGCCTATTTTTTGGGGCCTGTACTGGCCTAGAGTAAAATTGTTATCCAGTGACCGCCTAATGTACCTCCAGCCACATAATCACTTGCTCTTTTCTGTCAGGTGAATGACAAATTTTTGGGGCCCATACTAAAAGATTTCAGTTTGTTTTTCAATTGAGTGGTACAATTTATAGGTCACATTAAAGGTGGGAAAAGTTCTGAAATGATTTATCTTTGTCTCATTTTTTTACAGCACAGAAACGTGACATTTTAACAGGGATGTGTAGACTTTTTATATCCACTGTACTTCATGTATGTCATGCTCACATATCCTGATTAGATGATTCATACAATTGTGTAATAGATAACTATAGAATGTTTCATTATACCCTTGTATTTGCATACTTTCCTTCATATACCAAAACTTATTGACTCAAATTAACTAAATGTAACTATTATAATTAGACTTTAACTCTTGGGAGACATGAGTATTCCTTGACCACCTGTGGACATCACTCCTGTATAAACAAAACATAAGTGCTTTACCATAAAGTAACCTAAGAATCTTAAAAACCTTACAAATGTTAAGTTTGAGGTAATATATATATATATATATATATATTGTGGGGTTAAACGTCGGACTGGATTTTAAGTGTCGGTCCGGGTTTTGGCAGCACCTGGCTGTCCTTAAAAGACAGCTGGGCTCAGCAGCAAGGTGTGTGTGTGCTGGGTCCTGAGGCTTGTGTTGTGCTGGAGGGCTGAGACCCATGTTTAGGGGAAACAGGCCCCCTAAAAGCCTGCTATGGACTACTGAAGGTAGAGCTGCCAACAAGATGATTTTTGCTATGTGGACTTTCCATTGTGTGTGAACTAACACCAAGACTGCAAAGCAACGTTTTGTTTTTGCCTTATGTGTGAATAAACACTGAAGTTTGATTTAAGAACTGGTAATTTGCCTTTGTACTGCGTCTGCATACCCTGTCTACCAGAGCGAATACCCACAATATATATATATATTTATAGAAAGTAAATCCCATAAAAATATTACCATGAAACATACCATATGTAAATTAAATTGAAGCATTTACCTGTGGATCTGTATGATTCTATATACTGGATCATCAAATATTTAACTTAATATAACTTATAATGTTATAGAACCTTTAACCCCTTAAGGACCGAGGACGTACCGGTACGCCCTATTTCCCGAGTCCTTAAGGACCAAGGACGTACCGGTACGTCCTGACTTAAAATCTGAATTCCGGCGCCGCGGGGGTTAATCGGAACGGGATTTCGGCTAAAATCATTCAGCCGGCATCCCGTAACAACGCAGGGGGGGGTCATTTGACCCCCCGTGTCGGCGATCGCAGCAAACCGCAGGTCAATTCAGACCTGCGGTTTGCTGCGCTTTTTGCAGTTTCTGATCCCCGCGGTCCCTGACCGCGGGGATCAGAAACTTCTGAGTGCCTAAAATCAAGATTTCACCTTCCCCCTGCACCCCTGCACGATTTGATGGCGGCGGGTGGTGCAGGGGGGGTGTCGCAGGCGGTGGGGGCGTTGTGGGAGGTGGGCGGTGCGGCAGGCGGGATCGCGATCCCCCACCCGCCTCCCCTTGAATAATCGTTGGTTTCTAGTGGATATACCAGGGTGCCAGCACATTGCTGGCACCCTGGTATAAACGGCTGACATCGTTGATGCGATGTCAGCCGTTTAACCCTTTCCATACAGTGGTCCGTATGGACCGCTGTATGGAAAAGGTTAACAGTGCAGGGAGCTCCCTCCCTCTCCGATCGGGGGGCTGCTGTGCCTTTGCAGCCCCCCCGATGGAGAGAGAGAGAGCCCCCAGGCAGCCCCCCGAGAGCCCCGTCCTTACCCTTCCCCGTCTGCGAAGTTGTGGCAGACGGGGAAGGTTCCCATGGCAACAGGATGCCTGCTCAGGCGTCCTGCTGTCCATGGTGCTGAACAGATCTGTGCTGAAAGCATAGATCTGTTCAGTGTAAGTAAAACACAGTGCAGAACCCTATATAGGTTCTATACTGTATTATACAGACATCAGACCCACTGGATCTTCAAGAACCAAGTGGGTCTGGGTCAAAAAATAAAAAAAAAAGTTAAAAAAAAATTAAGATAAAAAAAAAACATTTATCACTGAATAAAAATAAATAAATAATACACTACACATATTAGGTATCGCCGCGTCCGTAACGACCTGATCTATAAAACGGTCATGTTACTTTCCCCACACGGTGAACGCCATAAAAATAAAAAAATAAAAACTATGAGAAAATTGAAATTTTGCCCACCTTACTTCCCAAAAAAGGTAATAAAAGTGATCAAAAAAGTCGCATGTACGCCAAAATAGTACCAATCAAACCGTCATCTCATCCCGCAAAAAATGAGACCCTACTCAAGATAATCGCCCAAAAACTGAAAAAACTATGGCTCTTAGACTATGGAAACACTAAAACATGATTTTTTTGGGGTTTCAAAAATAAAATCATTGTGTAAAACTTACATAAATAAAAATAAAGTATACATATTAGGTATCGCCACGTCCGTATCGACCGGCTCTATAAAAATATCACATGACCTAACCCCTCAGATGACCACCGTAAAAAAAAAAAAACGGTGTAAAAAAAGCAATTTTTTGCCATCTTACGTCACAAAAAGTGTAATAGCAAGCGATCAAAAAGTCATATGCACCCCCAAAATAGTGCCAATCAAACCGTCATCTCATCCCGCAAAAAATTAGACCCTACTCAAGATAATCGCCCAAAAACTGAAAAAACTATGGCTCTTAGACTATGGAGACACTAAACAATTTTTTGGTTTTAAAAAAAAGTTATTGTATAAAACTTACATAAATAAAAAAAATTGTATACATATTAGGTATCGCCGCGTCCGTGACAACCTGCTCTATAAAATTACCACATGATCTAACCTGTCAGATGAATGTTGTAAATAACAAAAAAAAAACGTGCCAAAAAAGCTATTTCTTGTTACCTTGCCGCACAAAAAGTGTAATATAGAGCAATAAAAAAATCATATGTACCCTAAACTAGAACCAACAATACTGCCACCCTATTCCGTACTTTCTAAAATGGGGTCACTTTTTTGGAGTTTCTACTCTAGGGGTGCATCAGGGGGGCTTCAAATGGGACATGGTGTCAAAAAAACAGTCCAGCAAAATCTGCCTTCCAAAAACCGTATGGCATTCCTTTCCTTCTGCGCCCTGCCGTGTGCCCGTACAGCAGTTTACGACCACATATGGGGTGTTTCTGTAAACTACCGAATCAGGGCCATAAATAATGAGTTTTGTTTGGCTGTTAACCCTTGCTTTGTAACTGGAAAAAAAATATTAAAATGGAAAATCTGCCAAAAAAGTGAAATTTTGAAATTGTATCTCTATTTTCCATTAAATCTTGTGCAACACCTAAAGGGTTAACGAAGTTTGTAAAATCAGTTTTGAATACCTTGAGGGGTGTAGTTTCTTAGATGGGGTCACTTTTTTGGAGTTTCTACTCTAGTGGTGCATCAGGGGGCTTCAAATGGGACATGGTGTAAAAGAAACTGTCCAGTAAAATCTGGCTTCCAAAAACCATACGGCGCACCTTTCACTCTACGCGTCGCTGTCTGGCCGTACAGTAGTTTACAGACACATATTGGGTGTTTCTGTAAACAGCAGAGTCAGGGCAATAAAGATACAGTCTTGTTTGGCTGTTAACCCTTGCTTTGTTAGTGGAAAAAATGGGTTAAAATGGAAAATTAGGCAAAAAAATGAAATTCTCAAATTTCATTCCCATCTGCCAATAACTCTTGTGCAACACCTAAAGGGTTAACGAAGTTTGTAAAATCAGTTTTGAATACCTTGAGGGGTGTAGTTTCTTAGATGGGGTCACTTTTATGGAGTTTCTACTCTAGGGGTGCATCAGGGGGCTTCAAATGGGACATGGTGTCAAAAAAACTGTCCAGTAAAATCTGGCTTCCAAAAACCATACGGCGCACCTTTCACTCTACGCGTCGCTGTCTGGCCGTACAGTAGTTTACAGACACATATTGGGTGTTTCTGTAAACAGCAGAGTCAGGGCAATAAAGATACAGTCTTGTTTGGCTGTTAACCCTTGCTTTGTTAGTGGAAAAAATGGGTTAAAATGGAAAATTAGGCAAAAAAATGAAATTCTCAAATTTCATCCCCATTTGCCAATAACTCTTGTGCAACACCTAAAGGGTTAATGGAGTTTGTAAAATCAGTTTTGAATACCTTGAGGGGTGTAGTTTATAGAATGGGGTCATTTTTGGGCGGTTTCTATTATGTAAGCCTCGCAAAGTGACTTCAGAGCTGTAGTGGTCCCTAAAAATTGGGTTTTTGTAAATTTCAGAAAAATTTCAAGATTTGCTTCTAAACTTCTAAGCCTTGTAACATCCCCAAAAAATAAAATATCATTCCCAAAATAATTCAAACATGAAGTAGACATATGGGGAATGTTAAGTCATCACAATTTTTGGGGGTATTACTATGTATTACAGAAGTAGAGAAACTGAAACTTTGAAATTTGCTAATTTTTCTAAATTTTTGGTAAATTAGGTATTTTATTATGCAAAAAAAATATTTTTTTTTGACTTTATTTTACCAGTGTCATGAAGTACAATATGTGACGAAAAAACAATCTCAGAATGGCCTTGATAAGTCAAAGTGTTTTAAAGTTATCAGCACTTAAAGTGACACTGGTCAGATTTGCAAAAAATGGCCTGGTCCTTAAGGTGAAAATGAGCCTGGTCCTTAAGGGGTTAACCTATAACACTAGAATCAAGTGTCTTCTGGGATATGTGTCACATTGTTATTGCAAGCCTAAATATTATCCATATTCTTAACACATTTTAGACAAATTTCCTTTATCTCATTTCCAGTATGAATGTTAGATATATAATTGTCTACACAAATAATGAAATATGTTATATAAACCTACAATATATCTGACATGTCATTATAAGTAATATGATCTGTTTTAACCATTAATTGTTTATTCATTTGTAACTCAAATATTATATGCTCGGCCTTAGAATAGCATTCATACATACTCACATGGCACATACTAACGTAACACAGCATCTGCTCACATCACTCTTACATCATCACATGCTCATAAAGCCAATTAACTTAAATTAATAAAATGAAGTAATAGAACTCATACGTATGTATATTTTGTAATGCGCATTATAAAATAAATTTCAGTTATAAACATGAAATACTTCATTTGTGGACCACACATAAACAATGAATTTAGTATTTTGCATAAACTTAAGATCCTTGAATTTCTAGAAGTTTGGCCTTTCAATACTATTAACCTATTCTTAGACAAAAGATCTCAAATGTCATCATTTGCTACTGTCCATAAACTGACCACATGCTTTTCCTCACCATAGCTGAACACAAGAAAAACTATATTTCATGCACAATGTAAGTTCAATCTCTTTATTCTCTTACATTTAGTATTTTTCTTGTTAGTCAAAAATTATTGCATAGATTAACAGTTTGATTACTAGACATTCCATGCAATTATGAAAGTTATTTAGTAATGTGGATAAAATTGTTATGAATAATGCTGCTTCTCAAGAAAATTTCTACTGGAGAAAATATAAAAATATAAAATAACATTAAATACAACAGAAACATATTTAGCAGCAATATTATCTCTATAATGGATATACAAAAATCTTATTCTTCTATTCTCTGACCTCCTGCAATATAGAGAAAATGTCTTTAGATTCAAGACAAAATAGAGAATAGGATCCTGTTACTTCTATTATAGTTATAGGATATATATATATATATATATATATATATATATATATATATATATATACACAGTATATAAAACCAACCTCTACATGTCCTTGTACAAAAAGAGAAAAGAGAGGATGGAGTCATTCTTTAAATACATGTTTCATCCTACAATAAGTATCACATTCCTCTGTATGTACTTATGTATACCATATAATATTTATGCCATACATTGTCTTATAATTAATCAGAACTTTAGCTAACTTTAATGGGAAAAAATAAATATTATCCTTATCCAGGCCAAAACCATTACCAATATGTCTGTCCTCAATAGACTTATTTCTAGCCAATACTTAACTCTCTTCTCATAACTTCTCTATTGATGAGGTCCCGGAATATCCTGCTAAATGTGACTGGTTTATAAATGTCAAAATCTCTTAATTCTTTTAAGAAATCCATTGACTGCATTTTCTTAAATTTTTCATCAATAATGACAGGATCACATTTAAAACCCATGTGGTTTTGAAAATCTTTACTTTTGACCTCTAAAATAGTATCTACCTCAAAGATCTGATATTTTTCCCTCTGTAGATCCTGCTCTAGAGTCAGTCTATTTGTAGATGGTTGACACTGAGAGTTATGTTCAGTGACAATTGGTGTCTGTGGATTTGTGTCTGTGTGACTGATTTTATCATATGATAGGGTCTAAACATTACATGTAACTTTCTATGTTCCTCATAAAGACTATCTTTTTTTTACATGTATATGATATTTGAGTCTTCTTAGGCCGGATTCTGTCTATATTTCTGATATGTGATGGAGGCATGTTCTGCTTCATTTGCTTCCACATAATGCCCAGAAACTTTGTAGCCTCAAATAATGATGGTTTCTCTGATGCCAACACTAATATAGAAGGCTCTAAAAATTAGAACTTTCTGACAAACATGTGGATGATATGTGAAAGTTTGGCATTCTCAATAACTGCTTTGTATGTCCATTGAAACCCAAATGTGGATTCCTTTCTTTTTTTTTTTTTTTTATCCTTTTTTTTCAACTTTATAAAAAGTTTTTAATTTTAGAATTTCATATGTGGGCATGCTGTCACTTTTAGTGCACCAAATCAGCTCTTTTAATCTTTAAACATCATTCTGAAAAATCCATTCATCCTTATCAACCTGCTTCATTGCTAGACTCCTAGAAAAATTCACAGGAAGTCACAATCTAAATAATCGATTCCTTTGTTCATTTGATAATTCAAATCTATCTGCATGCTCTCAAAAATCTCAGAATTCCTGCACATATGGAAATTTGCATCATATGTGGTGATTTCTTTGCATATTTTCATTAATTGCTTCTGCAATTTTAATTGTAAGCTGGCCTCATTAATATGCAATGTTTGCTGGTGTATAGACTTGTCATTGTCTACTGACAAAATGTCACCTTCAGCAGAGATCTGCAATGTCTTCTCTTGTTGTACTGACCCTTCCTCATTTATACGATTTAGGTCACCTTCAGCAGAGATCATACATACATGTTTCATCTCATTCTGCTGAGTTCTCAAATCCTCATTATTCTTACTTTCCTCTACTTCATTGCCAATTTCACCCTCAGTTGTTGGATCTTCACAGATCACAGCATCTGTGGTTGGAACTTCACTAGTACAATTATCCTTATTCTTCCGTATGTTACAATTATCTGATACTAATCCGTGAAAGACCTTCACCATATGGAAAATATTTCTTATTTCCTCACATTCTGCATACAAACTAAACCATATCATCTGCAGATCATACTGTTCACTAGGCATAAACTTAAATTGTAAGCTTCTCTTATCAGCAATAGAATGTATTATTTCCATACTCACAACCTCAGTATATTCAAGGATGGGCGTCTGTCATCAGCATGTCTGGCCCTTGTTGCCCTCCTTCAAAAGATTCTTCTTAGATTCTCAGACTTATTAAAGCTTAATAATTATTTTTGAGTTCACTCTTCCTCCTCTTCAAGCTTGAATATATACCGGTATCGCACTAGCTCGCCAATTGTAATATATCACTAAATGTAATATATTTATGTATGAAAAATATCAAACTGATTTGGCAATCCTCTCCAAATATAGTGTATGCATTATTTGGAGTAAAGAACACCTGGTGGACTCATTCACCAGGATTCAACAAGAGTTATATAAAAAATGAATAATGCAATTTAATTTCAGTCTTCATAAAAGTTAATTACATAAAAGTTAATTACTTAAAAAAATAGTTTAGGAAGTCTTAATCTATTGTCCATGAGTGAATATGAATGTCCTTAAATTATCATTGTTGAAGGGTAGGAACTTATCAGGCTCCATGTGTCCTCATCTGTTTCAGCAACAACAACCCCCAACAGACGTAAGAGTGAGAAGACGACCCCCTTGTCTGTCCCTGTCAATCATTTATACCATAGATACAGGCGTGTCTTTACTATTGTACGGCTTATACATTGTCATATATGGTAGACTTCAAATATAGGTCTTGACGTCCTCATACAGACCTCCCATTGCCAATGGTATTACTATAGATGGTGTCAGTGTGTAGTGTAATACATCCTTTATATTAAATACCAATTAATATTATATCACATATTATTTAACAAAGTTCAAGGTCCAGATGGCTGCTACCAGTTCATGGTGTGTCATTGCACAGTCTGAAACTATCCAATCAGTGCTACCAATGTCAGAGACACACCCCCAGCTGGTAGCACTCAGCTGGACCTTCACTGCAGAATGCTAGTAATTTATTCATAACTTCTAGAAGGAATAATGAAGGAATGGCACATCATACAGTCACAAGAATAGATGCTCCAGAATTATTACATGAGGAATGCAAGTAGTTACTAAAACAGACATGTTGGGAGAGGTGACTGTTCCTCTTAGTGTCAAGTTAAAGTTTGCTGCCACTTTATATTTCGACGTACAGTACACTTAGATAGCTTCAGGCTTAAATGTGTTATAAAAAGAACCATAAAGGTAAGTTACAACCTATTTTCTAGGTGAGCCTCAACATAATTGAGGTGTTTAAAGGTGTCATGGTAGCAAGGGTGGACTTTAATATCATGCAAACCAAAGCAAATGGCTGGGGCCCCAGAGATCAGGGGGACCACTAATGGCCACAAGCAGTTGACTAATAAAAATACTAAACCAGGGGTGGACATACTACCTGTGCAGCACAAAAGGGAGGGGGGCCTTTTGACTTGTAAAGCAGTAGCAAAGGTGCCCAAGCTGAGAGAGGGGCTTAGAAGGCAGCTGGAGAAGGGCTTAGCGGTGTGCCATGGGCAGAGATCAGCGGTGTGATAAGACAGAACTTGAAGGGGTTGTCCTCTTTTTACTATTGATAACATTCTCAGGATAGCTCAAAAAAGAAAAAAGTAGCAGCACTTACGAATCTACAGCAAAAAGTCTCTATGGTGGTGGTGCCCGCAGTGTTGGATACCAGTCTGTAGCATCCCCAAATCATCCAGAATAAATCAAAAATAAAACTGCAGCACTCGCCAGTCTTCAGTTCGTGCTGGTTTATTCACCAACAATTTTGACGTTTCCTCAGGATAGGTCATCAATTTCGGATCGGTGAGGGGACGAACCCATGCAATTAGGGGGAGCTACTCCTGGATCCACTTTTAAGCATATTGGTAATAGGAAGGAAGTATTTTTTTTTCTGCGGACAAAAGGGACATTTTATCAGAGTATGCCCATGCATTCAACAGCAAAAAGAAACAAGAGGGACATTTAATTCCTATCTGACTCTAGGAGGGGTGAGAGGAGAGTCAGAAAATGTGCATTTGTCTTTTACTGGTAGTACCCGATTTCTCCTGGCTGCTGAGGTGGCACTAGAGTAAAAAAACTGTAGGGATTGAGGTGTTTATTGACAGCGGGGCCGGGGTGAACCTTATTGATGCTAAGTTTGTTCGTATGCACAGGTTGTCACCGATTGATTCTCCACCTCTAGCTCAGAAGTGTTTATCTCAAGTGGTGCATTATATAAGATTAAGAGTGGGGGACTTTCATCAAGAATTTATCTTGTGTTTTGTGTTGGAGGGTCTCCCTGCATCGGTGGTTCTGGGTTTAACGTGGTTAAGCAAGCACAATCCAACCATCGATTGGCAAGCTAGACAGATTCTGAATTGGGGTGATTATTGCATTGACAATTGTCTGAATACATCTTTTTCTGTTTTAACTACTAAGACATTGCCTTCTTTTATATCTGATTTTGCCAACGTGTTTTCTGAGAGTGGATGCCAGGATTTGTACCTCCGCATTGGGAATATGATTGATCTATCAATCTTATTTCCGAAGCTAAGTTGCCAAAATCTAGGTTGTATAACCTTTCTGGACCTGAAAGATTGGCCATAAGAGAGTATATTGCCTAGAGTTTGGCTAAAGGACACATAAGACCTTCTAAGTCTCCAGTGGCAGCAGGGTTTTTTTTGTTAACAAAAAGGACGGAGGTCTTCGGCCATGTCTGAATTTCCGTGAACTCAATCGGATTACTGTCCGTGATTCTTTACTGACATGACTAAGAAAGGGACAGATGTCTGATTTGGCGTTGCAAGCCTTTTCTGCGATTAAGGAATGCTTCTCTTCCGCCCCTATATTGGTGCAGCCGGATGTATCACAACCTTTCATTGTGGAAGTGGACGTGTCCGAGGAGGGGGTAGGAGCAGTTTTATCGCAGGGCCCATCACCTGGTAAATGGAGTCCATGTGCCTTTTTCTCTAGAAAACTCTCTGCCGCAGAGAGAAATTATGATGTGGGTAACAGAGAGTTACTGGCCATTAAGTTGGCTTTTGAGGAATGGTGGTGTCATTGGTTGGAAGGGGCAATTCATCCGAACACAGTGTTTACAGATCACAAAAACCTGGCTTACCTGGAGTCGGCTAAACGACTGAACCCGAGATTTCTGATATTTGCAGACTCTATACTGACAGGGAATGTCCCACAGGACTGGCGCATGGCAAATGTGGTGCCAATATTCAAAAAGGGTCTAAAAACAGAGCCTGGAAACTATAGGCCGGTAAGTTTAATATCTGTTGTGGGTAAACTGTTTGAAGGTTTTCTGAGAGATGCTATATTAGAGCATCTCAACGGAAATAAGCAAATAACGCCATATCAGCATGGCTTCGTGAGGGATCGGTCATGTCAAACTAATTTAATCAGTTTCTATGAGGAGGTAAGTTCTAGACTTGACAGCGGCGAATCAATGGATGTCGTATATCTGGACTTCTCCAAAGCATTTGACACTGTACCACATAAAAGGTTAGTATATAAAATGAGAATGCTCGGACTGGGAGAAAACGTCTGTATGTGGGTAAGTAACTGTCTCAGTGATAGAAAACAGAGGGTGGTTATTAACGGTACACACTCAGATTGGGTCACTGTCACAAGTGGGGTACCTCAGGGGTCAGTATTGGGCCCTATTCTCTTCAATATATTTATTAATGATCTTGTAGAAGGCTTGCACAGTAAAATATCAATTTTCACAGATGACACTAAACTGTGTAAAGTAATTTACACTGATGAGGACAGTATACTACTACAGAGGGATCTGGACAGATTGGAGGCTTGGGCAGATAAGTGGCAGATGAGGTTTAACACTAATAAATGTAAAGTTATGCACATGGGAAGGAAAAATGCAAGTCACCCGTACATACTAAATGGTAAAACACTCGGTAACACTGACATGGAAAAGGATCTAGGAATTTTAATAAACAGCAAACTAAGCTGCAAAAAACAGTGTCAGGCAGATGCTGCCAAGGCCAATAAGATAATGGGTTGCATCAGAAGGGGCATAGATTCCCGTGATAAGAACATAGTCCTACCACTTTACAAATCGCTAGTCAGACCACACATGGAGTACTGTGTACAGTTCTGGACTCCTGTAAACAAGGCAGACATAGCAGAGCTGGAGAAGGTCCAGAGGAGGGCAACTAAAGTAATAACTGGAATGGGGGGACTACAGTACCCTGAAAGATTATCAAAATTAGGGCTATTCACTTTAGAAAAAAGACGACTGAGGGGAGATCTAATTAATATGTATAAATATATCAGGGGTCAGTACAGAGATCTATCCCATCAGCTATTTATCCCCAGGACTGTGACTGTGACGAGGGGACATCCTCTGCGTCTCGAGGAAAGAAGGTTTGTACACAAACATAGAAGAGGATTCTTTACGGTAAGAGCAGTGAGACTATGGAGCTCTCTGCCTGAGGAGGTGGTGATGGTGAGTACAATAAAGGAATTCAAGAGGGGCCTGGATGTATTTCTGGAGCGTAATAATATTACAGGCTATAGCTACTAGAGAGGGGTCGTTGATCCAGGGAGTTAATCTGATTGCCTGATTGGAGTTGGGAAGGAATTTTTTATTCCCCTAAAGTGGGGAAAATTGGCTTCTACCTCACAGTTTTTTTTTTTGCCTTCCTCTGGATCAACTTGCAGGATAACAGGCCGAACTGGATGGACAAATGTCTTTTTTCGGCCTTAAGTACTATGTTACTATGTTACAAGCCAGATGGTCTTTGTTTTTCACCAGATTCAATTTCATTGTCACCTATCGTCCTGGGGTTAAGAACGTCAAGGCAGATGCCTTGTCACATAGTTTTCCTGGAGGTGGTGATTTTGAAAATCAGAGTCCTATACTGTCGGAAGGGGAGGTGATATCTGCTCTTTACCCTGACCTAGAGGTGAAGGTGTTAGAGGCCAAGGGAGACGCACCGGATTCTTGTCCCTCTGGGAAACTGTTTGTGCCATAGGAATTGCGTCATAAGGTGTTTGAGGAACATCACTGTACGGTTCTTACGGGACACCCTGGGAGTAGATCTACTGCCGACCTCATCTCTCGTAGATTCTGGTGGCCGTGGTTGCGTAAGTGTGTTGAGGACTATGTGTCAGCCTGTAGTACCTGTGCACGTGCTAAGGTGACACATACTTTGCCTTCCGTATCTCTATTTCCGTTGCCCATCCGGTCCAGACCATAGACTCACTTATCCATGGATTTTATCACTGATCTCCCTAATTCTTCAGGAAAGACAGTTATTCTGGTGGTAGTTGATCGCTTTAGTAAAATGGTGCACTTTATAGCTTTGCTGGGCCTACCTAATACTAAAACACTTGCACAATTGTTTGTTGACAATATTGTGAAACTCCATGGTATTCCCTCTGATGGGGTCTTGGATTGTGGGATTCAGTTTGTTACCAGATTGTGGAAGGCTTTCTGTACTCGACTGGGGGTACAACTGTCCTTTTCTTCGGCTTTTCCTCCTCAGTCGAACGCACTAATCAGAGTCTGGAGACTTACTTTAGACGTTTTGTCTCTGAGAACCAGGAGGAGTGGTCTTTGTTTTTGTTTTTGGCAGTGTTTGCCATTAACAATCGTAGACAGGTAGACAGAGTCCACTGGTAAGTCGCCATTTTTTGGGGCATATGGGTTTCAACCGCAGTTTGGCACATTTTCTGGTTCTGATACTTCTGGTATCTTTGAGGAGGAACGCTTTTCAGCATCATTGTCATCTATATGGCGGAAAATTCAAAATAACTTGATGAATATGGGCAACAAGTATAAACGTATGGCTGACAGGAAACGTATGAA
The DNA here is from genome assembly GCF_014858855.1 of Bufo gargarizans. Classification (NCBI taxonomy): domain Eukaryota; kingdom Metazoa; phylum Chordata; class Amphibia; order Anura; family Bufonidae; genus Bufo; species Bufo gargarizans. The sequence continues at coordinate 12,331,805 of NC_058083.1, forward strand.
TGGTCCGGACCTAAGAGTGGGTGATTCTGTGTGGCTGTCCAAATGAAACATTAAGTTGAAGGTACCTTCTCGGAAGTTGAGTCCAAGGTTTATTGGTCCATATAAGATCACTGCCATTATTAATCCTGTAGCTTTTCATCTTGAACTTCCTCAGGCCCTGAAAATTCCTAATGTGTTTCATAAATCTTTGTTGAAGAGATACAGACGTGGACAAAATTGTTGGTACCCTTTGGTCAATGAAAGAAAAAGTCACAATGGTCACAGAAATAACTTTAATCTGACAAAAGTAATAATAAATTAAAATTCTATAAATGTTAACCAATGAAAGTCAGACATTGTTTTTCAACCATGCTTCAACAGAATTATGTAAAAAAATAAACTCATGAAACAGGCATGGACAAAAATGATGGTACCCCTAACTTAATATTTTGTTGCGCAACCTTTTGAGGCAATCACTGCAATCAAACGCTTCCTGTAACTGTCAATGAGACATCTGCACCTCTCAGCAGGTATTTTGGCCCACTCCTCATGAGCAAACTGCTCCAGTTGTGTCCGGTTTGAAGGGTGCCTTTTCCAGACTGCATGTTTCAGCTCCTTCCAAAGATGCTCAATAGGATTGAGGTCAGGGCTCATAGAAGGCCACTTTAGAATAGTCCAATTTTTTCCTCTTAGCCATTCTTGGGTGTTTTTAGCGGTGTGTTTTGGGTCATTGTCCTGTTGCAAGACCCATGACCTGCGACTGAGACCAAGCTTTCTGACACTGGCTAGTACATTTCTCTCTAGAATTCCTTGATAGTCTTGAGATTTCATTGTACCCTGCACAGATTCAAGACACCCTGTGCCAGACGCAGCAAAGCAGCCCCAGAACATAACAGAGCCTCCTCCATGTTTCACAGTAGGGACAGTGTTCTTTTCTTGATATGCTTCATTTTTTCGTCTGTGAACATACAGCTGATGTGCCTTGGCAAAAACTTCGATTTTTGTCTCATCTGTCCACAGGACATTCTCCCAGAAGCTTTGTGGCTTGTCAACATGTAGTTTGGCATATTCCAGTCTTGCTTTTTTATGATTCGTTTTCAACAATGGTGTCCTCCTTGGTCGTCTCCCATGTAGTCCACTTTGGCTCAAACAACGACGGATGGTGCGATCTGACACTGATGTTCCTTGAGCATGAAGTTCACCTTGAATCTCTTTAGAAGTCTTTCTAGGCTCTTTTGTTACCATTCGGATTATCCGTCTCTTAGATTTGTCATCAATTTTCCTCCTGCGGCCACGTCCAGGGAGGTTGGCTACAGTCCCATGGATCTTAAACTTATGAATAATATGTGCAACTGTACTCACAGGAACATCTAGTTGCTTGGAGATGGTCTTATAGCCTTTACCTTTAACATGCTTGTCTATAATTTTCTTTCTGATCTCTTGAGACAGCTCTTTCCTTTGCTTCCTCTGGTCCATGTCGAGTGTGGTACACACCATATCACCAAACAACACAGTGATTACCTGGAGCCATATATATAGGCCCAATGGCTGATTACAAGGTTGTAGACACCTGTGATGCTAATTAGTGGACACACCTTGAATTAACATGTCCCTTTGGTCACATTATGTTCTGTGTTTTCTAGGGGTACCATCATTTTTGTCCATGCCTGTTTCATGAGTTTATTTTTTTACATAATTCTGTTGAAGCATGGTTGAAAAACAATGTCTGACTTTCATTGGTTAACATTTATAGAATTTTAATTTATTATTACTTTTGTCAGATTAAAGTTATTTCTGTGACCATTGTGACTTTTTCTTTCATTGACCAAAGGGTACCAACAATTTTGTCCACGTCTGTATGTTGATTAGTGTTGGGCGAGCATGCTCGGCCGAACACTAGTTCGGCTCGAGCATCGCGATGCTCGGCACATCGCTGTGTTCGGCCGAATACCGCGTGTGCTCGAGCGCGATGCTCGAGTCTCCTCCCCGCACGTTTCTTTGCTGCCACGCAGCCAATAAACATGCAGGTGAGTGCTGCATTCATTGTAATGCCGTAGCCATGTTGGCTGCTGGCATTACAGTGATTGGCTGGCTGGCACCCATCATCGGGTGCTATATAGCACCCGATGACACGTGTTCGGCTCAGTATTAGTCAGGGAGAGCTGGAGAGCAGAAGGGAGAGATAGCAATATTTTAGTTTTTATATTGACCTAAAAGTTTGCACTAAATTGCTAAAACTTGTTAGAGACACAAAAGTCCTTTTAAGGACTATTGTGTATGGCAGCAATATATATTTTTAGTGCAACCAGCACTAAATTGCTAAAACTTGTTAGAGACCCAAAAGTCCTTTTAACTCTTTAAGGACCGGGCTCATTTTCACCTTTGGGACCAGGCCATTTTTTGCAAATCTGACCAGTGTCACTTTATGTGGTGATAAATTTAAAACGCTTTGACTTATCCAGGCCATTCTGAGATTGTTTTTTGTCACATATTGTTCTTCATGACACTGGTAAAATGGAGTAAAAAAAATTCATTTTTATTTATAAAAAAAATACAAAATTGCCCAAAAAAAATTGAACAATTTGCAAATTTCCAAGTTTTCATTTCTCTACTTCTATAATAAATAGTAATATCTCCAAAAATAGTTCTTACTTTACATTCTCCATATGTCTACTTCATGTTTGGATCATTTTGGGAATGACATTTTACTTTTTGAGGAAGTTACAAGGCTTAGAAGTTTATTAAGAAATTTTTCAGAAATTTACAAAAACCCTCTTTTCAAGGACCAGTTCAGGTCTGAAGTCACTTTGTGAGGCTTACATTATAGAAACCACCCAAAAATGACCCAATTCTAGAAACTACACCCCTTAAGGTATTCAAAACTGATTTTACAAACTTTGTTAACCCTTTAGGTGTTCCACAAAAATTAATGGAAAATAGAGATACAATTTCAAAATTTTACTTTTTGAGCAGATTTTCCATTTTAATAATTTTTTTCCAGTTACAAAGCAAGGGTTAACAGCCAAACAAAACTCAATATTTATGGCTCTGATTCTGTAGTTCACAGAAAGACCCCATATGTGGTTGTAAACCACTGTACGGGCACACGGCAGGGCGCAGAAGGAAAGGAATGCCATACGGTTTTTGGAAGGCAGATTTTGCTGGACTGTTTTTTTTGACACCATGTCCCATTTGAAGCCCCCCTGATGCACCCCTAGAGTAGAAACTCCCAAAAAGTGACCCCATTTTAGAAACTACGGGATAGGGTGGCAGTTTTGTTGGTACTATTTTAGGGTACATATGATTTTTGGTTGCTATATATTACACTTTTTGTGAGGCAAGGTAACAAGAAATAGCTGACAGGTTAGATCATGTGGTATTTTTATAGACCAGGTTGTCACGGACGCGGCAATACCTGAGTAAGTTTTACACAATGATTTCATTTTTGAAACAAATAAAATCATGTTTTAGTGTTTCCATAGTCTGAGAGCCATAGTTTTTTCTGTTTTTGGGCGATTATCTTAAGTAGGGTATGATTTTTGTGGGATGAGATGACGGTTTTATTGGCACTATTTTGGGGTGCATGTGACTTTTTGATCGCTTGCTATTACACTTTTTGTGATGTAAGGTGACAAAAATTGCCTTTTTTACACTGTTTTTATTTGTATTTTTTTTACGGTATTCATCTGAGGGGTTAGGTCATGTGACATTTTTATAGAGCAAGTTATTACGGATGCGACAATACCTAATATGTATACTTTTTTATATTTATGTAAGTTTCACACAATGATTTCATTTTTCAAACCAAAAAAATCATGTTTTAGTATTTCCATAGTCTGAGACACATAGTTTTTTCAGTTTTTGGGCGATTATCTTGGTTAGGGTATGATTTTTGCGGGATGAGATGACGGTTTAATTGGCTCCATTTTGGGGTGCGTGTGACTTTTTGATCGCTTGCTCTTACACCTTTTGTGATGTAAGGTGCCAAACAATTGCTTTTTTTACACTGTCATGTGATATTTTTATTGAGCAAGTTATTACGGACACAGCGATGCCTAATATGTATACTTTTTTAATTTATGTAAGTTTTACACAATGATTTCATTTTTGAAACAGAAAAAATCATATTTTATTGTTTACATAGTCTGAGAGCCATAGTTTTTTTCAGTTCTTGGGCGATTATCTTGGGTAGAGTATGATTTTTGCGGGATGAGATGACGGGTCTCGCGGAATCACGCGCCGCAGGACGGGATTGGGCACCCAAGTGACTAAACTCATGCCCGCGCTGTCCGCAGAACAAGTACAAGGGCTGGGATGATCTGTGGGGTTGCCCAGGTCCAATCAATATTAAAGGGCCCTGGAGTAGCCAAATAAAACAAAATGCTACCAGCATAACTTTCGGGGCACTGGACAAAACATCCGAGGCTCAAGCCCCGAATGTTTTGACCTAACAACGCCCCTGCTTGCGCTATACCTCCTGTTTAACATGTGCGTATCCTAAATGTCAATGACATTCATTCAGTGTAATTTTTTTATTAGGCAGTGGTGACAGCGACATTACTTGCACAATACATCCTGTTTAACGTGTGCGCATCCTAAAAATATCTGACATTCTGTGTACTTTATTTGCACATACACTTACAATACCTGTGCTACTGTATGTGTGACATACTTGCAAGCATATATACCATTTAATATGCGCAACGCAAGCAGTAACGGACGGGGAAGTGGCCGTGCTGCTGATGGTGCACGCAGAGGCCGTGGCCCTGGGAGCGGTGGAACTGTGCCTGCTGCCAGAGCACAAGAAACACACTCATCCACGATACCTAGCTTCATGTCCCAGTTTGCAGGGCGGTGCAGGACACCACTCTCAAAGTCAGACCAGAGCGAACGGGTGATCGGTTGGATTGCAGAAGATAATGCTTCCAGTTGGTTAAGCACCACCCTGTCTTCCACAAAGTCCAGTCTCAGTAGCCAAGAGTCTGGTCAACAGAATCCTCACCCTGAAACTCATTTCACCCACCATGGAGAGTCTTAGCAAACAATTGATCCCACACTCAGATATTCCAAGGAGCTGTTTTTATCACCATTCCTTAATTTGGGCCTCTCATCAAGCCCACTTGAAGAGGGACATGAGGAGATCTTGTGCCCTGATTCCCAAACTCTGGAGCATCCACAGTCAGAAGAAGATGACGGTCGGGAATGGCAATTAGTGTATCACAAGGTGAATGATGATGATGAGTCACAGTTGCCAATCAGTCAACCGCAAATAGTGTCTCAAGAGGTTCATGATGAAAATGAGACACAGTTGTCAATAACTGAGGTTGATGCTAGGTCAACAAGTCAGGAGGAGTGAGGAAGTGAAAGAGGAGGTGCTGGACGATGAAGTCACTGACCCAACCTAGGAAGGTGGGAAGCCGAGCGAGGACAGCAGTACAGAGGGATCTGCAGCAATGCAACCGGCTGGAAGAGGCAGTGGGGTGGCAAAAGGGAGAAGGCATGCCACACCAAACAGGCCCGCAACTGTTCCCCAGAGCACCCCCTTGTGGCAATCTCCCTTGCCAAGGGGTAGGTGTTCCGCAGTCTGGCACTTTTTTGAGGAAAGTGCAGACAATAAAAGAATTGTCATTTGCAACCTGTGCCATAGCAAAATGAGCAGGGGCGTGAACACTAGCAACCTCACCACCACCAGCATGATCCGCCACATGGCATCAAAGCAACCTAATAGGTGGGCCAAACACCTGGGTCCTCAATCACTGTCTGCGGGTCACACCACTGCCTCCTCTTCCCCTGTGTTACATGCTGGCCAATCCCCTGTCCAAGACGCAGACCCGTATGCCCCCCGTCATGCACCTGGACCTTCGCAAGCACCATCAGCTAGCACATCCACTTCTGTGTCCAAGCGCAAAGTACAGATGTTCATACCCCAGGCCTTTAAATGAAAGCACAAATACCCAGCCACCCACCCACCCACAAACCATAGCACTAAATGTGCACCTTTCCAAATTGCTGGCCCTGGAAAAGTTGCCATTTAGGCTTGTGGACACTGTACTCTGTACTCTGTCCCCAGCCGCCAATATTTTTCACGGTGTGCAGTCCCAGCCTTACACCAGCATGTGTCCCATAACATCACCCGTGCCCTGACCAACGCAGTTATTGGGAAGGTCCACTTAATGACTGACACATGGACAAGTGCTTTTGGCCAGGGACGCTACATTTCCCTGACGGCACACTGAGTAAATGTTGTGGAGGCCGGGAGCGAGTCATACCCTGGGATGGCACAGGTGCTACCGATGCCAAGGATTGCGTGCCCTGCTTCCATCAGGGTTTTCTCCACCACCTACGTTAGTGGCTGCAACCCCCTTTCACCTCCTCTGCCTCCTCCTTCACTTCCACCTCTGAATTATCATCTTGCAGCACTAGTCAGACATCAGTCAGTAGCTGGAAGCAGTGTAGCACTGCAGTGGGGAAGCGGCAACAGGCCGTGCTTAAATTGATCTGCTGAGGTGACAAACAGCACACCGCCGCAGAGCTGTGGCAGGGGATAGCGGACCAGACTGAGCTGTGGCTCTCGCCACTTAACCTACAAGCAGGCATGGTTGTGTCTGATAATGGCCATAACTTGGTGGGGGCTTTGAAGCTCAGCAAGCTCACACACATACAATGCCTAGCCCACATGTTCAACCTAGTGGTTCAACAGTTTCTCAAAACCTACCCCAATTTGCCTGAGCTACTGTTGAAGGTGGGCCATGTGTTTGTCCATTTCCGCAAGTCATCGACAGCTTCCGCCAGTCTGGCAACGCTGCAGCAGCGCTTGCAATTGCCAGCTCACCGACTGTTGTGCGACGTAAGCACGCGCTGGAGCTCTATGTTCCACATGTTGGCCAGGCTTTGTGTGCAGCAGAGGGCAGTAGTGGAATACCAGCTGCAACATGGTCATCGCCTTTCCAGTCAGCCTCCGCTCTTTACAAGCGATGAGTGGGCATTGATGTCTGACCTCTGTGAGGTTTTGCGCAACTTTGAATCAGCACAGATAGTGAGCGGCGATAATGCTATTATCAGAGTAACCATCCCACTTCTGTGTCTACTCAAACACTCGCTGCTCACAATAAAGGCGGACGCTTTGCATGTGGAAGAGGTGGAAATGGCGGAAGAAAGTAAACAGGTTAATAGCCAGACCACCCTAAGTTCGTCTTTTTAGCGCAAATCGGATCATGAGGAGGAGGAGCAGGAGACAATTGCCTCCGCTACAGAGGGTAGTACCCATGGAAGTTTTCTTCCATCTATACAGCGTGGATGGGTAGAAGAGGAGGAAGAGGATGAGGAGATTGAGAGTCCTCCTTCTGATGAGGACAGCAAAGTCTTGTCTGTTGGGACTCTGGCACACATGACTGACTTTAAGTTAGGCTGCCTTTCCCGTGACCCTCGCATTGTACGCATTTTGGCCAACAACGATTACTGGTTGTTCACCCTTCTCGACCCCCGCTACAAAGAGAACTTCTCATCTCTCATTCCTGTGGTGGAGAGGATGAGCAAAATGGTGCAATATCAGAAGGTCCTTGTGGAAAAATTGCTCCCAAAATTTCCAGCTGACAATGCTGGCTGCAGAGTACGTCGTTAAAAAAGAAAACACCCAAAAAGCCACACTACAAAAATGTTAATAAATATAATATTTATTGAATTCCATATAATAAAAAGTATAATAATACAATCACAGAGATACAGTTAAAAAGGGATGTCATATAGCAGCATGTGGCAAGTCACACATAAAAACATACAGCGATCGATGCGTATCAAAGAGCGCCTGTAATTCCACTAATCAGAAGGATCTAATCCTGAAAGTCAGGATGATTTACAGTGGGATGCGAAAATTTGGGCAACCTTGTTAATCGTCATGATTTTCCTGTATAAATCGTTGGTTGTTACGATAAAAAATGTCAGTTAAATATATCATATAGGAGACACACACAGTGATATTTGAGAAGTGAAATGAAGTTTATTGGATTTACAGAAAGTGTGCTATAATTGTTTAAACAAAATTAGGCAGGTGCATACATTTGGGCACTGTTGTCATTTTATTGATTCCAAAACCTTTAGAACTAATTATTGGAACTCAAATTGGCTTGGTAAGCTCAGTGACCCCTGACCTACATACACAGGTGAATCCAATTATGAGAAAGAGTATTTAAGGGGGTCAATTGTAAGTTTCCCTCCTCTTTTAATTTTCTCTGAAGAGTAGCAACATGGGGGTCTCAAAACAACTCTCAAATGACCTGAAGACAAAGATTGTTCACCATCATGGTTTAGGGGAAGGATGCAGAAAGCTGTCTCACAGATTTCAGCCGTCTGTTTCCACAGTTAGGAACATATTGAGGAAATGGAAGACCACAGGCTCAGTTCAAGTTTAGGCTCGAAGTGGCAGACCAAGAAAAATCTCGGATAGACAGAAGCGACGAATGGTGAGAACAGTCAAAGTCAACCCACAGATTAGCACCAAAGACCTACAAGATCATCTTGCTGCAGATGGAGTCACTGTGCATCGTTCAACCATTCGGCGAACTTTACACAAGGAGATGCTGTATGCGAGAGTGATGCAGAGGAAGCCTTTTCTCCGCCCACAGCACAAAAAGTGCCGCTTGAGGTGGGCTAAAGCACATTTGGACAAGCCAGCTTCATTTTGGAATAAGGTGCTGTGGACTGATGAAACAAAAATTTTGTTATTTGGCCATAACAAGGGGCATTATGCATGGAGGAAAAAGAACACAGCATTCCAAGAAAAACACCTGCTACCTACAGTAAAATATGGTGGTGGTTCCATCATGCTGTGGGGCTGTGTGGTCAGTGCAGGGACTGGGAATCTTGTCAAAGTCGAGGGACGCATGGATTCCACTCAGTATCAGCAGATTCTGGAGACCAATGTCCAGGAATCAGTGACAAAGCTGAAGCTGCGCCGGGGCTGGATCTTTCAACAAGACAACGACCCTAAACACTGCTCAAAATCCACTAAAGGCATTTATGCAGAGGAACAAGTACAATGTTCTGGAATGGCCATCTCAGTCCCCAGACCTGAATATAATTGAAAATCTGTGGTGTGACTTAACCACTTCAGCCCCGCTAGCTGAAACCCCCTTCATGACCAGAGCACTTTTTACACTTCGGCACTACACTACTTTCACCGTTTATCGCTCGGTCATGCAACTTACCACCCAAATGAATTTTACCTCCTTTTCTTCTCACTAATAGAGCTTTCATTTGGTGGTATTTTATTGCTGCTGACATTTTTTTGTTATTAATCGAAATGTAACGATTTTTTTGCAAAAAAATGACATTTTTCACTTTCAGCTGTAAAATTTTGCAAAAAAAACGACATCCATATATAAATTTTTCGCTAAATTTATAGTTCTACATGTCTTTGATAAAAAAAAAATGTTTGGGCAAAAAAAAAAATGGTTTGGGTAAAAGTTATAGCGTTTACACACTATGGTACAAAAATGTGAATTTCCGCTTTTTGAAGCAGCTCTGACTTTCTGAGCACCTGTCATGTTTCCTGAGGTTCTACAATGCCCAAACAGTAGAAAAACCCCACAAATGACCCAATTTCGGAAAGTAGACACCCTAAGGTATTCGCTGATGGGCATAGTGAGTTCATAGAACTTTTTATTTTTTGTCACAAGTTAGCGGAAAATGATGATGATTTTTTATTTTTATTTTTTTCTTACAAAGTCTCATATTCCACTAACTTGCGACAAAAAATAAAAAATTCTAGGAACTCGCCATGCCCCTCACGGAATACCTTGGGGTGTTTTCTTTCCAAAATGGGGTCACTTGTGGGGTAGTTATACTGCCCTGGCAATTTAGGGGCCCAAATGTGTGAGAAGAACTTTGCAATCAAAATGTGTAAAAAATGACCGGTGAAATCCGAAAGGTGCACTTTGGAATATGTGCCCCTTTGCCCACCTTGGCTGCAAAAAAGTGTCACATATCTGGTATCGCCGTACTCAGGAGAAGTTGGGGAATGTGTTTTGGGGTGTCATTTTACATATACCCATGCTGGGTGAGAGAAATATCTTGGCAAAAGACAACTTTTCCAATTTTTTTATACAAAGTTGTCTTTTGCCAAGATATTTCTCTCACCCAGCATGGGTATATGTAAAATGACACCCCAAAACACATTCCCCAACTTCTCCTGAGTACGGCGATACCAGATGTGTGACACTTTTTTGCAGCCAAGGTGGGCAAAGGGGCACATATTCCAAAGTGCACCTTTCGGATTTCGCAGGCCAGTTTTTTACACATTTTGATTGCAAAGTTCTTCTCACACATTTGGGCCCCTAAATTGCCAGGGCAGTATAACTACGCCACAAGTGACCCCATTTTGGAAAGAAGACACCCCAAGGTATTCCGTGAGGGGCACGGCGAGTTCCTAGAATTTTTTATTTTTTGTCGCAAGTTAGTGGAATATAAGACTTTGTAAGGAAAAAAGAAAAAAAAAAGAAAAATCATCATTTTCCGCTAACTTGTGACAAAAAATAAAAAATTCGAGGAACTCGCCGTGCCCCTCACGGAATACCTTTGGGTGTCTTCTTTCCAAAATGGGGTCAATTGTGGCGTAGTTATACTGCCCTGGCAATTTAGGGGCCCAAATGTGTAAGAAGTACCTTGCAATCAAAATGTGTAAAAAATGGCCTTTGAAATCCGAAACGTGCACTTTGGAATATGTGCCCCTTTGCCCACCTCGGCTGCAAAAAAGTGTCACACATGTGGTATCGCCGTACTCAGGAGCAGTTCAGGAATGTGTTTTGGGGTGTAATTTTACATATAACCATGCTGGGTGAGAGAAATATCTTGGCAAAAGATAACTTTTCCCATTTTTTTATACAAAGTTGGCATTTGACCAAGATATTTTTCTCACCCAGCATGGGTATATGTAAAATGACACCCCAAAACACATTGCCCAACTTCTCCTGAGTACGGCGATACCAGATGTGTGACACTTTTTTGCAGCCTAGATGCGCAAAGGTGCCCAAATTCCTTTTAGGAGGGCATTTTTAGACATTTGGATCCCAGACTTCTTCTCACACTTTCGGGCCCCTAAAAAGCCAGGGCAGTATAAATACCCCACATGTGACCCCACTTTGGAAAGAAGACACCCCGAGGTATTCAATGAGGGGCCTGGCGAGTTCATAGAAATTATTTTTTTTTTGCATAAGTTAGCGGATATTGATTTATTTATTTTTTTTCTCACAAAGTCTCACTTTCTGCTAACTTAGGACAAAAATTTCAATCTTTCATGGACTCAATATGCCCCTCACGGAATACCTTGGGGTGTCTTCTTTCCGAAATGGGGTCACATGTGGGGTATTTATACTGCCCTGGCTTTTTAGGGGCCCTAAAGCGTGAGAAGAAGTCTGGAATATAAATGCCTAAAAATGTTTACGCATTTGGATTCCGTGAGGGGTATGGTGAGTTCATGTGAGATTTTATTTTTTGACACAAGTTAGTGGAATATGAGACTTAGTAAGAAAAAACAAAAACAAAAACAAACAAAAAATTTCCGCCAAAAAAATGTCTGAATGGAGCCTTACAGGGGGGGTGATCAATGACAGGGGGGTGATCACCCATATAGACTCCCGGATCACCCCCCTGTCATTGATCACCCCCCTGGTAAGGCTCCATTCAGACGTCCGTATAATTTTTACGGATCCATGGATCGGATCCGCAAAACACATGCGGACGTCTGAATGGAGCCTTACAGGGGGGTTATCAATGACAGGGGGTGATCAGGGTGATCACCCCCCTGTCACTGATCACCCCCCCCTGTAAGGCTCCATTCAGACGTCCGTATGATTTTTACGGATCCATGGATACATGGATCGGATCCGCAAAACACATGCGGACGTCTGAATGGAGCCTTACAGGGGGGTTATCAATGACAGGGGGTGATCAGGGTGATCACCCCCCTGTCACTGATCACCCCCCCTGTAAGGCTCCATTCAGACGTCTGCATGATTTTTACGGATCCATGGATACATGGATCGGATCCGCAAAACACATGCGGACGTCTGAATGGAGCCTTACAGGGGGGTGATCAATGACAGGCGGGTGATCAATGACAGGGGGTGATCAGGGAGTGTATATGGGTGATCACCCGCCTGTCATTGATCACCCCCCTGTAAGGCTCCATTCAGACGTCCGCATGTGTTTTGCGGATCCGATCCATGTATCCATGGATCCGTAAAAATCATGCGGACGTCTGAATGGAGCCTTACAGGGGGGTGATCAATGACAGGGGGTGATCAGGGAGTGTATATGGGTGATCACCCCCCTGTCATTGATCACCCCCCTGTAAGGCTCCATTCAGACGTCCGTATGATTTTTACGGATCCATGGATACATGGATCGGATCCGCAAAACACATGCGGACGTCTGAATGGAGCCTCACAGGGGGGTGATCAATGACAGGGGGGTGATCAATGACAGGGGGTGATCAGGGAGTGTATATGGGTGATCACCCGCCTGTCATTGATCACCCCCTGTAAGGCTCCATTCAGACGTCCGCATGTGTTTTGCGGATCCGATCCATGTATCCGTGGATCCGTAAAAATCATATGGACGTATGAACGGAGCCTGACAGGGGGTGATCAATGACAGGGGGGGGTGATCAATGACAGGGGGGTGATCAGGGAGTTTATATGGGGTGATCATGGGTGATCAGGGGTTCATAAAGGGTTAATAAGTGACGGGGGGGGTGTAGTGTAGTGTAGTGTTTGGTGCGACTTTACTGAGCTACCTGTGTCCTCTGGTGGTCGATCCTAACAAAAGGGATCACCAGAGGACCAGGTAGCAGGTATATTAGACGCTGTTATCAAAACAGCGTCTAATATACCTGTTAGGGGTTAAAAAAATCAGATCTCCAGCCTGCCAGCGAGCGATCGCCGCTGGCAGGCTGGAGATCCACTCGCTTACCTTCCGTTCCTGTGAGCGCGCGCGCCTGTGTGCGCGCGTTCACAGGAAATCTCGGCTCTCGCGGGAGGACGCGTATATGCGTCCACCCAGAAGAGCAGGGCCGCCGGCAGGACACAATCCTGCGTATGGCGGTCCTGTAGAGGTTAAAGAGAGCTGTTCCTGCTCGGAAGCCATCAAACCTGAATGACATAAAGATGTTTTGTAAAGAGGAATGGTCCAAAATACCTTCAACCAGAATCCAGACTCTCACTGGAACCTACAGGAAGCATTTAGAGGCTGTAATTTCTGCAAAAGGAGGATCTACTAAATATTGATTTCATTTCTTTTTTGTGGTGCCCAAATTTATGCACCTGCCTAATTTTGTTTAAACAATTATATCACACTTTCTGTTAATCCAATAAACTTCATTTCACTTCTCAAATATCACTGTGTGTGTCTCCTATGTTATATATTTAACTGACATTTTTTATCGTAACAACCAACGATTTATACAGGAAAATCATGACGATTAACAAGGTTGCCCAAACTTTCGCATCCCACTGTATATAGCTAGGTATATAAATCATCCTGACTTTCAGGATTAGTGTACTGATGGATATGGGCCCTTCTGATTAGTGGACTTTTACAGGCGTTCTTTGATACGCATAGATCGCTGTATGTTTTTATGTGTGACTTGCCACATGCTGCTATATGGGATCCGTTTTTAACCGTATCTCTGATTGTATTGTTATACTTTTTATTATATGGAATTCAATAAATATTATATTTATATACATTTTCGCAGTGTGGCGTTTTCTGTTTAGATGGCCACACACATGGTTTAGTGTTTTGTCAGAGTACGTAGTTCCTTGGCCAACCGAGGAGGGGAGGGGAACACACAGCAGTTCCAACAGAGGTAGGGCAATACTCTCCAAGGCCTGGGACAGATTTATGACACCCCGCCAGCACCCTCAACCTGATGCGTGGCCTAGTGTCACAAGGAGAGAAATTTTTTTGAAGTTGGTGAAGGAGTGCATAGCAGACCGTGTCAGCGTCCTAAGTGATCCCTCTGTGCCTTAAAACTATTGGGTGTCCAAGCTGGACACGTGGCACAAACTGGCGCTCTACGCCTTGGAGTTGCTGGCCTACCTCGCCACCAGCGTTTTTTCAGAGCGAGTATTTAGTGCTGCTGAGGGCATAATAACTGATAAGCGCATCCGCCTGTCAACTGAAAATGCTGACCGGTTGACTCTTATAAAAAATTACAATGCCTAGATTGCCCCTGACTTCTCTACTCCACCAGAGGAAAGTGGCTGAACATAAAAGCACTCTAAATGTGGCTTTTATGGTGTATTGAATACACTGTATTCCCATGCACCCCTTTCACTACAAAACAGGGTATATGGCTCAATCTTTCTCGTCGTCCTCCTCCTCCATCAATTTAACATGCTTATTAGACTGCCCTCGCTCCTAATGTTTTAGAGGGTCAGCTCAGCAGCGGGCCCTCACCCTTAATGTTTTAGAGGGTCACCAGCAGGCCCTCAACATAATGTTTTAGAGGGTCAGCTCAGCAGCAGACCCTCACCCCTAAGTTTTTAGATGGTCATCTCGGCAGCATACCCTCGCCCCCAAAATATTTTAGATGGTCAGCTCAGCAGCAGGCCCTCGCCCACAATTTTTTTTAGATGGTCAGCTCAGCAGCAGACCCTCACCCCTAATGTTTTAGATGGTCAGATCAGCAGCAGGCCCTCGTCCCTAATGGTTTAGAGGGTTACCAGCGGGCCCTTGCGCCTAATGTTTTAGAGGGTCACCAGCAGGTCCTTGCTCCTAATGTTTTTGAGGGTCACCAGTAGGCCAGCAATCATAATTTTTCAAGAGTGTGCATGATGCCCTTCTTTATGTGTAATAAAGGGTGTATTGGAGTGCCGCTTCCTTGTAATTTTTGGCAGCCCTTTCCCTTAGTGCATAGGCTTTATGAGTGTAGGAGTCCCACTACCTGAACAATTGTACCACAATGCGAATGAGGCCATCCTTTATGTGATATACAGGTTGTTTCGGAGTGCCTCTTCCTTGTAATTTGTGGCACCACTTGCACTTTATATACAAGTAAATATACAGGAAAGAATGTTTCCTAACAATTTTTCCTCTAAAATCGATTTTATCTTCGGTTTTGTGCGTATTATTATCAGTCAGTGGCGTACTACTCGGACAATATCGTTCCCAGCAGCGACCTGGGAGTCCAAGATGCATCCAGACATCCTCCCCATGCTGTTCCCGAACCATTTCAGTGGTGTTTCCATCAATTTCTGACTTTTTCCTATGAACCAGACACCCTCCCCTCTTCACAGCAGGGGGTGCCTGGTTTAATGCATGGGTGCTCCTATTGACTTCCATTGTGCTCGGATGCTCGGTAGAGCACCTGAGCATCCCGAGGTCTTCTACTCTAGCACCCAAGCACTTTAGTGTTCGACCAACACTAATGTTGATCCTTTGGAACCGTCTACGGTTGCCAGTCGTTTGGTGAAAGATTTTTACAGGTCTCACCCAGATAAGGTTGGTCCTGGGTGCCCGGGGGTCAAGGGAGGTACTGTCACAGACGCTTCCGCGACAGGTGGCAGGAGATCGTTGAGACTGGCAACACTTGGTTTGATCTGACATCTGTGTTGTTTCTGGTCAGGGCCGGCCTTTGGGGTGTGCGGGCTGTGCGGCCGCACAGGGCGCCATAGCAACAGGGGCGCCGGGCGGCCGACAGCTCGCAGTGTAATGGCGGCGGCGGCTGGGCACAGGGAGATGAGCGCTTCCATTGTGGAAGCGCTCATCTCCAGTCATCTGTATCGCCGTCCTCAGGACAGCGATACAGAT
The DNA here is from genome assembly GCF_014858855.1 of Bufo gargarizans. Taxonomy (NCBI): domain Eukaryota; kingdom Metazoa; phylum Chordata; class Amphibia; order Anura; family Bufonidae; genus Bufo; species Bufo gargarizans. The sequence goes on from NC_058083.1 coordinate 12,347,591, forward strand.
GCCTGCCTGTGCTGCGGTAGGGGAGGGAGAGGCGTGTCCCTTTCCCTTCCTCTGATAGGCTGCCGGCATCGCGCCGCCTGAGCTATACAGCGTGGGACACAGGCCAGAAGAGGCCTGTATCGCATCACTGACATGGAGGTAAGTATGTGTTTTTTTTTGTTTTTTTTATTATGTACAATACTTTTACTGGCGGGGGCTGTTATTACTGGCAAAGGGGGGGCTGTTTGTTATTACTGGCAAAGGGGGGGCTGTTATTACTGGCAAAGGGGGTCTGTTATTACTGGCAAAGGGGGGCTGTTATTACTGGCAAAGGGGGGCTGTTATTACTGGCAAAGGGGGGCTGTTATTACTGGCAAAGGGGGGGCTGTTATTACTGGCAAAGGGGGGGCTGTTATTACTGGCGGGGGCTGTTATTACTGGCACAGAGGGGCTGTTATTACTGGGGGCTATTATTACTGGCACAGAGGGGCTGTTATTACTGACACAGAGGGGCTCTTATTACTGGGGGCTGTTATTACTGGCACAGAGGGGCTCTTATTACTGGGGGCTGTTATTACTGGCACAGAGGGGTTCTTATTACTGGGGGCTGTTATTACTGGCACAGAGGGGCTGTTATTACTGGGGGCTGTTATTACTGGCACAGGGGGGCTGTTATTACTGTGGGCTGCTATTACTGGCACAGGGGGGCTGCTATTACTGGCATAGGGGGCTATTATTACTGGCACAGGGGGGGCTGTTAATACTGGCACATGATTGGGGGCACTATAGGGGCATCTACTGAGGCCACAAAGAAGGGGTATTTTATATGGGCTCTCTGTACAGTACAATTTTATACTGGGACACATGGTGGGTACTATGGGGAAGGGGGGAGAGGAGTATTATGGGGTCATCTACGGGGGGCACTAAGAAGGGGTATTTTATACTGGCAAATTATGGGGGACACTGAGGGCATCTACTGGAGCATTTTATACTGGTACATTATGGGAGGCACTAGGAGGAAGGAGGGTGTGGAGCACTATGGGGTCATTTACTAGGGGCACTATATAGGGGTATTTTATACTGGCACATTATGGGGGCACTATGAGGACATTAGCTCAAATGGGGGCATTACAAGGGGGTATTTTTTGCACTGTCACATTATAAGGAGAATTATTACTACTGGGGGGGGGGGCATTATGGTGGGCTTTATTACTCCCCCATGGTATGACCCCCTAGTAGCAGCACCAGCCTCTCCCTGCTCTGCTATCCCTCTGCCCCTTCTCCAAATACTTATTATGAAATCTTTCTCATTAGGATAAAACACCTCATCAGCTCCACCGAGCCCCCGGCCAAAGTGTGGAAGTGGCGTCCGAGATCCCCAAGGGCCAAGCCAAGTAACTGTAAGTTTTCATGTGAAATATGTTCGTTATACACATATAGCCTACACTGTGCCACACAATATTTTTTTATTTTATTTTTTTAGGGCGGGGGCGCCACAAGGTTAGCTCGCACAGGGCACCTGAACACATAAGGCCGGCCCTGTTTCTGGTAATGGCCACACCTCTTGCCTCAGGTGTTGCTAATGTGGTAATTTAACCTTCTTTATTTATTGTTGCTTCTCGCACAATGCTGTGCGGTTTATAGCTTCAGTTTCAGTTGTGGATTGCTGGTGTGTGGATCTCGGCGGAGTTCCTGGTGCTTCCATTGTTCCTTTGAAGTTAAGTCTTTCCTTTCCATTTTGTATTTTGTTTGGGTTCTGTGTGTTGCATTTCCCTATTGTTTGTATTAAGCCTGAAGGAGACTCCTGATCGTTCTTCCTTTTGGAGGAACAGGTAGTCTCGGCCCATCCATTAGTACCAGGGTCCTATAGGGCTTGATAGGACTCTGGGTATTCCTGTGTATGAACACACCTACCTCTGGGGTCTGTTCATACTGATAGTCAGTATTTTGGTTAGGGTTTTAATAGGAGGTGTCCATCTTCCTTTCCTAGTTCTCAGGCCTGATTCCCTGACCCCCCTTCCCTCTTATACTCAGTGTGGTGTTTCCCTCCCAAACGAAGCGTGGCATCCTTAAACTGTAGACTCTTTCCTTACATTTGTACCATAATTTCCTCTTAGGTAATGGCTGTGTTGTTTCTTGACACTCGATATATATACATTTACTGTATAATTACCAGTAGCGAAAACAGATTTGCTGTAAGTTTAATCAATAGATCTCTATTAAATAAGTAGTTGAGCAGTAAAATAATTTGTGTCACAGTGTTTCTAAGCGTTCATTGTACAGCACATTCATGTAAGTCCCAGGCATACTGATGCCTTTTTTCTTTTAACTCTCTCAGACACAACCCCAGGTGGTGCTCTTTAATGGAACAGGATTGCCTCTGCCAGTATTTTAGCGCGGTGAGAAGAGGCAAAGTTCTCGAGCCATACAAAGTGTATAATAGCTAAGATGTGCTTCTGCTGTGATAATGAAGAAGCATTTCTTTGACCTATTGCCAGAAGAGCTTAGTAAAACATGTTGGTCGTGTCCAGTAGATTTTTTTTTTCATAATATGCTATAATAGAAGCGAAATAACAAAAAATAAATATAATATATATATACAGACGTGGACAAAATTGTTGGTACCCTTTGGTCAATGAAAGAAAAAGTCACAATGGTCACAGAAATAACTTTAATCTGACAAAAGTAATAATAAATTAAAATTCTATAAATGTTAACCAATGAAAGTCAGACATTGTTTTTCAACCATGCTTCAACAGAATTATGTAAAAAAATAAACTCATGAAACAGGCATGGACAAAAATGATGGTACCCCTAGAAAACACAGAACATAATGTGACCAAAGGGACATGTTAATTCAAGGTGTGTCCACTAATTAGCATCACAGGTGTCTACAACCTTGTAATCAGCCATTGGGCCTATATATATGGCTCCAGGTAATCACTGTGTTGTTTGGTGATATGGTGTGTACCACACTCGACATGGACCAGAGGAAGCAAAGGAAAGAGCTGTCTCAAGAGATCAGAAAGAAAATTATAGACAAGCATGTTAAAGGTAAAGGCTATAAGACCATCTCCAAGCAACTAGATGTTCCTGTGAGTACAGTTGCACATATTATTCATAAGTTTAAGATCCATGGGACTGTAGCCAACCTCCCTGGACGTGGCCGCAGGAGGAAAATTGATGACAAATCTAAGAGACGGATAATCCGAATGGTAACAAAAGAGCCTAGAAAGACTTCTAAAGAGATTCAAGGTGAACTTCATGCTCAAGGAACATCAGTGTCAGATCGCACCATCCGTCGTTGTTTGAGCCAAAGTGGACTACATGGGAGACGACCAAGGAGGACACCATTGTTGAAAACGAATCATAAAAAAGCAAGACTGGAATATGCCAAACTACATGTTGACAAGCCACAAAGCTTCTGGGAGAATGTCCTGTGGACAGATGAGACAAAAATCGAAGTTTTTGCCAAGGCACATCAGCTGTATGTTCACAGACGAAAAAATGAAGCATATCAAGAAAAGAACACTGTCCCTACTGTGAAACATGGAGGAGGCTCTGTTATGTTCTGGGGCTGCTTTGCTGCGTCTGGCACAGGGTGTCTTGAATCTGTGCAGGGTACAATGAAATCTCAAGACTATCAAGGAATTCTAGAGAGAAATGTACTAGCCAGTGTCAGAAAGCTTGGTCTCAGTCGCAGGTCATGGGTCTTGCAACAGGACAATGACCCAAAACACACCGCTAAAAACACCCAAGAATGGCTAAGAGGAAAAAATTGGACTATTCTAAAGTGGCCTTCTATGAGCCCTGACCTCAATCCTATTGAGCATCTTTGGAAGGAGCTGAAACATGCAGTCTGGAAAAGGCACCCTTCAAACCGGACACAACTGGAGCAGTTTGCTCATGAGGAGTGGGCCAAAATACCTGCTGAGAGGTGCAGATGTCTCATTGACAGTTACAGGAAGCGTTTGATTGCAGTGATTGCCTCAAAAGGTTGCGCAACAAAATATTAAGTTAGGGGTACCATCATTTTTGTCCATGCCTGTTTCATGAGTTTATTTTTTTACATAATTCTGTTGAAGCATGGTTGAAAAACAATGTCTGACTTTCATTGGTTAACATTTATAGAATTTTAATTTATTATTACTTTTGTCAGATTAAAGTTATTTCTGTGACCATTGTGACTTTTTCTTTCATTGACCAAAGGGTACCAACAATTTTGTCCACGTCTGTATATATATATATATACCAAGGAAAAATGGCGGCACTGGTACACAGTCTAGTAAAGGTAGGGTGCACGTCTCCAGGGGAATAGGCTTCTTACCCCAATGTATAGTCCAGAAAAATGGGCGGCACTCCAAGGAAAGAGACAAGTGAACTTTATTCACCCAGGTGGTTGCACCACCTGGGTGAATAAAGTTCACTTGTCTTTTTCCTTGGAGTGCCGCCCATTTTTCTGGACTATATATATATATATATATATATATATATATACATAGAAAAAAATCTGGCAGCATTCCTTTTAAGGCTGTATAAAGTGTAGGGTGCCCGCGGTGATCCCTCGATTCAGGACGGAAGACAGCAAAGAAAGTCTGCAGCACTCCTTGAAAGATAAAATGTGCTCTTTTATTCACACATATCAAGTGACAACGTTTCGGTTCTCTCACAGAACCTTTGAAAAAGACCTGACTTGAGAAAGGTTCTGTGAGAGAACCGAAACGTTGTCACTTGATATGTGTGAATAAAAGAGCACATTTTATCTTTCAAGGAGTGCTGCGGACTTTCTTTGCTATATATATATATATATATATATATATATATATGATAACGATAATTCAGGGCAGCACTCCTGGTAATGGAGGATCGGGTGCCAGCGATGAAACCACCTGACCAAGGTGTATAATACAAAAATAGAAAGCACTGCAGCACATCCGTTGGTGAAAATAGTGGATCTTTATTCACCCAAGCAACGTTTCAGTCCGCTTACTGGGACCTTTCTCAAGCAAATAAAGATCCACTATTTTCACCAACAGATGTGCTGCGGTGCTTTCTATTTATATATATATATATATATATATATATATATAGAGAGAGAGAGAGAGAGAGAGAGAGAGAAAAGATATAGAAGACAAAAACAGCAAACAAGTACTTGTGTGGTGGATTACCTTCCCAGTCTTCTGCTGTTCCGATGGCGTGGTGGTGCCCGCAGTGTTGGATACCATTCTGTAGCATCCCCAAAGACTCGCCGGTCTTCAATTCATGCTGGTTTATTCACCAAAAATTGCAACGTTTCCTGAGGATAGGTAATCAATATCGGATCAGCGAGGGTCAGGCACGCAACACCCCCGCCGATCAGCTGTTTAAAGCGAAAGCAGCGCTCATATGACGCAGAAATTGCAGTGGTGAGCAGGTGTAATTACGAGTATGGCGTCCCCATTCACTTCTATATTTTTATACTCCTTCCTATTCACTTGAACAGGCAGAGCTGTCTCATAGAAGTGAATGGGGACTTGTATTTACACTGTATTTACCATACTTGTAATTACACTGCAATTTCTGCAGTGAGCGGGTAAACAGAACAGAGAAGGGAGCTCTCATATGAGCTCTGCCTTCTCTGCAAACAGCTGATCGAATACAATGCATTTGGAAACTCTTCAAACCCTATTACTTTATTCAGATGTTGTTCTAGTGAGGCCTTCTGCTAAAAAATATAAATAATATATTAGATCTCACAGCTGACAATGCATATCCGAGTAAAAACCATGAGGGAAAGAACTGCCTGTAGAGCTCAGAGACAGGATTGTGTGGAGGCACAGATCTGGAGAAGGGCAGAAAATATTTCTGCTTCACTGAAAGTTCCATAATTTTTACCTGGAAGAAGTAAAACAACCAGAACTCTTCTTAGAGTTAGCTGCCCCACCAAACTAAGTAATTAGGGGAGAAGGACCTTGGTAAGAGAGGTGACCAAGAACCCAATGATGACTCTGGCTGAACTGGAAAGACCCTGTGTGCAGATGGGATAAACTTCCAGAAGGTCAACTATCACTGTAGCATTCTACCAATATGGGCTTTATAGCACAGTGGCCAGAAAGTAGCCTCTCCTCAGTAAAATACCCATAAAGGCCCGTCGGGAGTTTTCCCCAAAAAAAAAAAAAACACCTAAAAGACTCTCAGACTGTGAGAAACAAGGTTCTTTATTTTTGATGAAGCCAATTTTTAATAGAACTTTTTGGCCTCATTTCTAAGCATCATGTCTGGAGGAAACCAGACACTGCCAATGGCCTGCCCCATACCATACCTACAGTGAAGCATAGTGGTGGCAGCATCATTTTGTGGGGATGTTTTTCAGCAGCTGAGACCAGTAAAGGTTGGGGGAAGGCTGAATCGACCAAAATACTGAGATATTCTTATTGAAAACCTGATCCAGAGTACTCTGCACCTCACAGTGAGCCAAGAGTTTTCCATCCAACAAGACAATAACTCTATGCAGACAGCCAAGACAACACAGAAATGGCTTAAGTACACCTCTGCAAATGTCCTTGAATAGACGGTCCTCATTCAATCTGACAGAACTTGAGAGGATCTGCAGAGAAGAATGGTAGAAAATTCCCAAATCCAGGTGTGCAAACCTTTAGGCATCATACCCAAGAAGACTGGAGGCTGGAGGCTGTAATCACTGCAGAAGGTGCTTCAAGTAAGTCCTGAGTAAACAGTCTATAAATTTATGTCAATGCAAGATTTTAGTTTTTCCTGTTCAATCAACAATTCAGTTTTTACTTTCTCATCATAGGTGTAACGACCGGCGTCACGCACAGGGAGGAAAAAGGGAAAGCCCTGCCCAAGGGGGAGGGAAAGGTGGTGACCCCTGACTCACCTTGCGCCTGGCACCTGACTGCCCTGACGTCCCTAGACGGGTTCCTCACCCGTGTGCCGATCACGTGCCTAAACCCTGGCTTTCCCTAAAATGAGCCCTAGGTAGTGAACGGGCCGGTGGGATCACTAGTCCGCACCACTGACACTAAGTGGAAAACACCAAGGAGAGGACAGACAATACAGACAAACATATAAACTCAGGTGGGCGACAACAGCAGACCAAAAAGGCCTAACAGGGATCCGGAGGGAAACGTTCTGGACCAACAACCAGAGAACGCAGCAACACAGCTCCAGTGGGTCAGTATAGAAGTCCAGGCAGGATGTTCTATATCTGGCAACCAGGGAAGTGTGAGAGGGGAATATAAGGAGGTTGGGAGTGCTGGACAAGGAACAGCTGAGGCGAAGGAGCTACGGATCCCTGAGTGAACCAAAAAGGGTTGCAAAGCAAACCCAGAAAGCTACCATGAAGAAACAGCCCTATCTTACTACATAGAGCGCGCAGCCAACCGCTGCGACTTCCTGACCCCGGGTATAACGGAGTCAGGCGTGGTTCTTGACACCCTCGTGACAATAGGGTATTAAGTGAAGAACGATGGGGAAAGCTTTTATTTTATGTTATTTTTTTTTATTTTAGCACCAGGACGCAACATAGGAAAATGAAAGGAAGGAAGTGAAAGGGTCTAAATACTTTCCAAATACAATGTATTCAGATCTGGGAACGAACAAGAACCAGAAGACAGATCGACCACAGCAGAAATCAGATGGACAAGACTGGTCATCAGAGTTGCTGCTGATTAGCGGTAAGAGCCAGAAAACATTGCAAATGGAAAGCCCAAAGTAGAAGATGAGACAGGAGTCAAGCTTATAGAAATGCAGATAGCAGAATGATAGTCTGGGAATGTTATCAAGGTGATGGCCAGCATTGTTTTTCTAAGGACGGTAGTTGTCAAGCCAACCTGATTTGATTTTATGAAGAGAGGAGTAGAAGTCTGACAGCTGTGGATAGAGTTGTGATAAAAGATTCCTTCTCTGAATGGTGCCTGCTTATAAGTGGCGTACCGCAATGTTCAGCGCTGGGTCTGACATAAAGCAGGGTTTCTCAACCTTTCCAAGCCAAGTACCCCCTAGTAATAAGAAGTTCCCACCAATTATCCCCAAAGAGGCGATCGGTTATATAAATGTGATCAAAATAATTTTAAAACTGTAAATCAAGTAGATCAAGTTTTAAAAGTAATAACTTTTGAAGATAAAATGGATGCAATTGGCTTCAAACTTCTTGAAAAATATTTATTGTGTGGGCATTTTTGCAGGTTTGTTTTAAAATTAGTTTAATCTTTGGTTCTTTAGTAAAATGGTTAAAGAGGGTTGTTGTCAGGAGATTTTATTTCAATAAGCATGCTTAACTTAAGTGTTAATAATGGACATTGGGTCATGTACAGAGAGCCCCTGATGAGCCAGTGCAGAGGATGGGAGTGGTAGTGGCCCTAATGAATAGTGATGAGCGGCAGGGGCAATATTCGAATTCGCGATATTTCGCGAATATTTGGGCGAATATTCGCCATATATTCGAGAATTCGCGAATTCATGATCTCCAGGCATTATTTTCTTGATTGCGAAAATTCGCATAAAATTCGCATACAATTTTTCGCATAAAATTCGCATGAACTGGTATTTTCACAAAAATCGAATATTCGCAATTACGAATATATTTTGCAAAATTCTAAATATTCTCGAATTCTCGAAGTGCCGATATTCGCGATTAAAATTCGCAATTCGAATATTCGTGATCAACACTACTAATGAAGTGTTGTGTCACGGTGTACTCTCTCAGGCTGTTGCTCCCTGGGGATCAGAGCAGTGGAAAGGTGGTTGAAGAATCAGGCCAGAAGTAAACTAAGTGCAAAGTATAACTCTGGGTACATTTAATAACAGTGGATTTCAAGTGCAATTTTTGGTACCAGTAAGGAAGTATGGAGGCAAGTTGGATGACTGCAACTTAGCACTTTTGGGTATAGATGTCCACTATACAGTCTAGACTTTAGCTTCAGTTGGCCTGGTAGTAGTCTTGGTTGATGGGTGTCTAAAATGTAGGCCCTCACCTTACAGCGGTATCTTTTAGGCAGGTTTTTCAGCTGCTCACTCTGCTGTCTGAGTTCTCAAGTCTGTTCTTGTGGCTGGATCAATTTGATCTCTATGGAGACTCTCCAAAAGGAGTGTGAGCATGGCAGTGTGCTTGTTCTCAGTCTTTCCAGAGGATCTCCCCTCCTGGCAGGAAGCAGGATCAGCCCACTTCTATCAAGAGTGGAGGAACAGGGTAGTTAGTCCTGTTCCTGCCAACCATTTGCCAAACATATTCTTAACTGGTATAAAAGGCCAAAACATGTTACATTACATAACTATATATTGTACAATAAAATAACAATTTCAGACACCCCCAGATCTGGGGTACTGCACTTGGTGTCAGCCAGGTGCTCTCTAGCTGACACTAAGCTGACACTCACCCCTCCTTCACCTACCTCCTCACTATTAAGTAGCTAATGCTGGGTCTACCTTGGCTGGTTAAAAAAAAAGAAGGAAAGGATCCACATTGGCTGTCTGAAAAGCTCATTCAGTTTCAGGGCTTGAAAGCTGCACAACCTGCTGACTGAGTAAAGTCTGATGTTCTCTTATCTGCTGTACTCCTAGGTGAGAAAACCTATGTTCAGTTAGTACCCAGATGGGCAGATGTTTTCTTTATGTTCCTATGAAGCTGCTTAAAGTGGCTTTATAACTTTAGCTGCCGTGATCTTATTTTGGAAGAACAATAAACAGTGTTGGACTTTTAACTCTTGAAAACCTGTGCTGTCATTCATTGTCAACCCTGCCAACATGTACAGAATCAGGTCCCAACTCTAATGAAGGTAAACTGACAGCTACAGGCTGACATTATCAGGTTAGGTGGGTCCATGGATATTGGTCCCTTCACATTGGTCCCTTAAAGATACAAGACCACAGTCACCCCAGGAGCAGAACATCACAATGGTCGGCTTCTGATTGTATCCAGTTATTTCCAGTACCAGAGGAGGAAAGGGTTAGTGTCGCCCGACAAAGAACACCTCTGCTGAATGAATGGAGGCCACTGATGGACGGAACCCTCCATCTGTGGCCATGTCCTGAGTGAGCCCAGCACCAGCATGGAGGTCAGGGAACCTGTGTGTAAACATAAATTATTCATAGTAAAGTATCAGACATCAGTGCCTATAGTTTAATGATGCTTATTACTACATTAGCTGCATGAGTGTGCAGCTGCTGTTACAAGCACGTGTGCATCAAGTAACTGGCCAACCCCTATAGTCATTTTAATAAAGAAATTAATCCCACAAAGGTCCATCATAATCCTGGGGTCCAGGAAGGTGAAAACTGCAATAAACAAGCACAATGTTAAAAAAAACTAAAAACTGACAATTGGAAGAAGAGTTACTGTTTGGCGTACACATAAAAGAGGATCCATCCAAAGGCAGCACAGGAACATGGGCGCATGAACCACATCTCCACCATCATCTTGCACTCTATGCCTGCAACGGCTGAGGATTATAACGGCTTATTGACTGATTCCAGCTCCCCCCCCCCCGCAATCTGTGCTGGTAGTGTTGGCTCCCAGTACTAGTGCATTGTCATCGCTGATGTGACGTTTCATTGACATTTTGTAAAGTAGACCATCTACCTGCCAGTTCACTGTTACTGGGAGGCAAAACTAACAGCACAAGTTGTGGGCAAATTGGGGTATAAAAGAAAAAAAAAAACTGAATGAGTCAGAAGCAGCTCGAAATGTAGCTAGTAAATTTAATATCAGATGCCAGAGCAAAACCCCAAAATATATTTAGACCTCCTATATTAAAAAGGGATTCCAGCCAAATGAAAAAGGGGATACAAGTGGTGTAACAAAAATAAACAAGCTCATCTTACTGATCCCTCACCACTGCCATTCCAACGCTGCCCGGGTGCACTTCTCTTCCGGTCCCCAGTCTGCAGGAAATGGCTTGTGCAGAAGTTATGTGCGGTTCTGCTGCGATACCGCAGCTAGATAGAGGGATAAACGTTATTGGAGTAACTAATTGCAATGGGTGTGATATACCGGTTGCCCCCCCAAAAAAATGCTTGAGGCCTGCGATATACCTTCTTCCACAAAATCCATATTGAGGGGTGATATATGTACCTATTTCTGCCAAATACTGATTGAGTGGTGCTATAAGTTTCCACCAAATACTGATTGAGGGGTGCTATATACCTGTTTCCGCCAAATACTGATTGAGGGGTGCCATATACCTGTTTCCGCCAAATACTGATTGAAGGGTGCTATATACCAGTTTCCGCCAAATACTGATTGAGGGGTGCCATATACCTTCTTCCACAAAATACTTATTGAGGTGTGCTATTGCTATATACCTTCTTCCAACAAATACTGATTGAGGGCTGCGATACACCTGCTTCCACAAAATACTGATTGAGGGGTGCCACATACCTATTTCCAACAAATAACAATTGAGGGGTGCTGTATACCTTCCTCCACAAAATCCTGATTGAGGGGTGCTATATACCTGTTTCTGGCAAATACTGATTGAGGGGTGCTATTGCTATATACCTTCTTCCACCAATCTAGAAATCAAAGGTACTGGGCACTCTTGGATATGCGACCAATATTGATTTATTAATTAAAAGTGTGTGCTAGACAATAAAAATCCAAACAATTGTAAAACAATTTCAATCATAAAAAAAAATCAAATCAAAAAACCATAAAATATCATATAATATCTATTAAAACAATAAATATAGCTAGTGGCTTATTCGCATTGAAAATTCCAATCACTAGCAGCATTCAGAGGTGTAAATCCATTTCATTCGAATAAACAATCCGAATTTCTTATATGGAGATAAGGTTTGTAGGAGCAATTGAATCGACAAAGTCCGAATTAGATCGACAAAGTCCGATTTAAATTACACTAATATTCGGATAGATAATAATGTCTTTTCCACTAATCGGCTTGCATGAAAGTGCTTGAAGAATATTCGTACAGCAGCGTCCCGCTATATATACTTCTCAGTGGCGTCCCACATCCCCTATAAAAGAGGAGTAGTGGAGGGGGAAAGTAACCACTGAGGAAGGGGTAACATAAGACCCTGAAACGCGTCTGGTTCCAACCCCCCCCCCCCCCCCCCAAAAGGATCCAACTATAACGAATGGACTAATGATGAAGAATATTGCCTGGTAAAATCAGTGCCTGCATCCACAAAAACGTTCGGAAGCTTGAGAAAGATCGCCCATAGTGAGTATTATTCAGGTGCGAACAAGCGGCTGGTGTGGAATTAACAGACTCAAAATTCGTCACAACTCGAAAGACCACGGTGCCCTGTACTTCCCAGTAGAAAATGCCCTGTACTTCCCAGTAGAAAATGATCCTTGGGAAACACAGTCCTCATCCCTGACCACGAGTTAGCACTCTGTCAGTACATGGCGGCCTCCCCTCTTCGTCACGCTGCTCCGCTGTGTACTGGTGCTTATTCTGACACTAGTGTTGGGTTCACATCCTATTTTTGCCATCCATTTAATGTATACCAAAAATGTATGCGTTAACAGATGCCTCAGACCGATGCCGTACAGTGGCGTCCGTTCACCATACAGTTCCATGGTAGAAAAACTATTTACGTTAAAGGGGTTGGCCACCATACGCATAAAAGAAAATAAATGGCCCCAGATAATAACTAAAGCCAAGAGGTATTAGTATAATGAGAGATATACTGTGTATATATAATTTTTCTAATGTTTTCAGCATAGTATGCTTCCATAGATGAGAGGCTGTGTGGGCGGAGCAGCTGCAAAGTGAAAGAAAAAATCCCAGCATGCATCACTGCAAGCATCTTCAGAGGAGCAGTCACATGACATCCCTGGCCAACTGTGATACTATAGTAACAACAGCACCTCAGGTGTAATTTCCTCGTAGATAGAGAAGTGATTTTGACGTCAAGGATATGGTCAAAAGGACATTAGTCCGGTTTATACATTACCAATATATACCGGTACAAAACTAATAATTCCAGGAGCAATATCATCTGAACTATTATCCTGATATATTCCTCTTATATACTGGACTACCAAACTGGTAACCACATAAGTGACTTTCACTTAAAAAAAAAAATAATACTGTTTCTATTTTTATCCTTATTTTTAGTTTTTACCCTTATTTTTATATTCTATTTTTTAAGTTGATCAACTACAGCAAACAATGCTTATGTGATATATTGTCTCTATATACAATTGCAAGAAAAAGTATGTGAACCCTTTGGAATGATATGGATTTCTGAACAAATTGGTCATAAAATGTGATCTGATCTTCATCTAAGTCACAACAATAGACAATCACAGTCTGCTTAAACTAATAACACACAAAGAATTAAATGTTACCATGTTTTTATTGAACACACCATGTAAACATTCAAAGTGCAGGTGGAAAAAGTATGTGAACCCCTAGAACCTCCAAGAGCTAATTGGAGTGAGGTGTCAGCCAACTGGAGTCCAATCAATGAGATGAGATTGGAGGTGCTGGTTACAGATGCCCTGCCCTATAAAAAACACACACCAGTTCTTGGTTTGCTGTTCACCAGAAGCATTGCCTGATGTAAATGATGCCTCGCACAAAAGAGCTCTCAGAAGACCTACGATTAAGAATTGTTGACTTGCTGGAAAGGGTTATAAAAGTATCTCCAAAAGCCTTGCTGTTCATCAGTCCACGGTAAGACAAATTGTCTAAAAAATGGAGAAAGTTCAGCACTGCTGCTACTCTCCCTAGGAGTGGCCGTCCTGTAAACATGACTGCAAGAGCACAGCGCAGACTGTTCAATGAGTGTCACGGACGGTGTACAGGAAACAAGGCAAAGCAACATGTATAAATGACTCGCTGGATCCCAAAACTAAGGAACCAAGGGAGACCCCTGCAGAAGACCTGGCACTTTCCCTGGCTGCTCATCCTATGCAAAGATCCGAATGGTGGAGGTTTGCATATCCACGAACCTTGACTATAAAGCCCTGAGCACCCTACAATAGTGAGGGGACACGACCACCGGCTCCCTACACAAGATACGGAGGGAGTCAGGGTCACCTGGGATCCAGCAAACAGAAAATAACAGATAAAGGTACAACACTTAGCTTTGAAGCAAACAGGAGGACAGAGTCAGCGATGCACACACACTCCAGGAAGTAGTATAAGCCGCCCAGAAAAGCCTTCTGGGGAAGAATTTAAAGGGAAGCAATTAGTCCAACACATGACAGCTGAGAGAGGCTAACGAGAGGAGGAGCTGAATACCACAACACAGAAACTCAAGGAGGAGGTTCTGAAAGGCCTCTGTCAGAGCTTCTCAGCTGTCTGGTTGTGACAGTACCCCTCCCTCTACGAGTGGACTCCGGACACTCAGAACCCACCTTCTCAGGATGGGACCTATGGAAAGCCCTGATGAGACGAGAGGCCTTAATGTCCGTCACTGGGACCCACATCCTCTCCTCAGGACCATACCCCTCCCAATGAACAAGGTACTGAAGAGAACCGCGGACAAGACGAGAATCCACAATCCTAGAGACCTGAAATTCAAGATTCCCATCAACCATAATCGGAGGAGGAGGCAAAGGCGAGGGTACAATGGGTTGAACATAAGGTTTCAATAAGGACTTATGAAAAACATTATGGATCTTCCAAGTCTGAGGAAGATCAAGACGGTATGCAACAGGATTGATGACAGACAGGATTTTGTAAGGCCCAATAAACCTAGGACCCAACTTCCAGGAGGGAACCTTCAATTTGATATTCTTGGTAGACAACCACACCAGATCACCAACATTCAGGTCCGGACCAAGCACACGTCTCTTATCAGCCACACGCTTATATCTCTCACTCATGCTCTTTAGATTATCTTGAATCTTTTGCCAAATAGATGACAAAGACGAGGAGAATCTGTCCTCATCAGGTAAACCAGAAGACCCCTCTCCCGAGAAAGTCCCAAACTGTGGATGAAACCCATATGCACCAAAAAATGGTGACTTATCAGAGGACTCCTGACGACGGTTATTTAAAGCAAACTCAGCAAGGGACAAAAAAGAACACCAATCCTCTTGATTCTCCGCCACAAAACAACGCAGATATGTCTCCAGATTCTGATTGACGCGCTCTGTCTGGCCATTCGACTGCGGGTGGAAAGCAGAAGAGAATGACAACCGAACCCCCAAGCGAGAACAGAAAGCCTTCCAGAATCTGGAAACAAACTGCGTGCCCCTATCAGAGACTATGTCTGAAGGAATACCGTGCAATTTGACAATGTGATCAACAAATGCCTGCGCCAGCGTCTTAGCATTGGGCAAACCAGGAAAAGGGATGAAATGCACCATTTTGCTAAAACGGTCCACCACCACCAGAATCACAGTCTTCCCCGAGGAACGAGGCAGGTCCGTTATGAAGTCCATGGACAGATGTGTCCAAGGACGGGAAGGAATGGGTAAGGGAAGGAGAGGACCTGATGGCCGTGAATGAGGGACTTTGGCACGAGCGCAAGTCTCGCAGGCTGCCACAAAACCCTCAACCGACTTACGAAGCGCAGGCCACCAGAATCTCCGAGCGATGAGATCCAGTGTGGCTCTTACCCCCGGGTGCCCAGCAAGGACCGTATCGTGGTGTTCTTTAAAAATCTTGTGTCTTAAAGCGAGAGGCACAAACAACCTCCCAGGAGGACAAAGATCAGGAGCCTCTGACTGGGCTGCCTGCACCTCTGCCTCCAATTCAGGAAAAAGAGCAGAGACCACCACACCTTCAGCCAAAATGGGACCCGGGTCTTCAAAATTCCCGCCTCCCGGAAAACAACGTGACAGGGCATCTGCCTTCACATTCTTAACTCCAGGGCGGAACGTGACAACAAAATTAAACCTAGAAAAGAACAACGACCATCTGGCCTGTCTCGGGTTCAGACGCTTGGCTGACTCCAAGTAGGCCAGATTTTTATGGTCAGTAAATACGGTAATAGGGTGTCTGGCTCCCTCTAGCCAATGGCGCCATTCCTCAAAAGCCAACTTGATGGCCAACAATTCCCTATCTCCCACATCGTAATTTCTCTCTGCGGAGGAGAGTTTTCTTGAGAAAAAGGCACACGGTCGCCAATTGGCAGGAGAGGAACCCTGAGACAAGACCGCCCCCACACCCACCTCAGAAGCATCAACCTCAACTATGAAGGGTAAAGAAACATCAGGTTGCACCAAGATGGGAGCGGAAGCAAAACTCTCCTTGATATCAGAAAAAGCCTTACGCGCCTCTACTGACCAAGAAGAAAAATCTACCCCCTTTCTGGTCATATCAGTGAGTGGTTTAACAATAGAAGAATAATTCAAAATGAACTTCCTGTAATAATTGGCAAAGCCCAAAAAACGCATCAGCGCCTTTTGATTCTCAGGAAGCTCCCACTCAAGCACAGCGCGGACCTTCTCGGGGTCCATGCGAAAACCAGAAGCGGAGAGAAGAAACCCCAGAAATTGAATTTCTGGAACCGCAAACACACATTTTTCCAGTTTCGCATATAATTTATTCTCCCGCAGGATGAGCAAGACCTGACGTAAATGTTCCTTATGAGTTTTGAAATCGGGAGAAAAAATCAAAATGTCATCCAAATACACCAATACAAATTTTCCCATCAAATGATAAAAAATGCTGTTCACGAAATGCTGAAAAACGGCTGGGGCATTCATCAAACCAAAAGGCATAACCAAGTTTTCAAAATGGCCCTCAGGGGTATTGAAGGCCGTCTTCCATTCGTCCCCTTCTCTGACCCTGACCAGGTTGTATGCCCCTCTTAATTCTAATTTGGAAAAGACTTTAGCCCCAACAACCTGGTTAAATAGGTCCGGGATCAGAGGAAGCGGATAAGGGTCACGAATTGTGATATTGTTCAGCTCCCTGAAATCCAGACAAGGTCTTAAAGAACCATCTTTTTTCTTAACAAAGAAAAAACCAGCGGCAACAGGTGACTTCGAGGGTCGTATGTGTCCCTTTCTCAGACTCTCAGAGATATAAGCACGCATAGCGATCCTCTCAGGTTGGGAAAGATTGTATAAACGAGATTTAGGCAGCTTGGCGTCTGGGATGAGATTAATAGGGCAATCGTACTCCCTGTGCAGGGGCAAATCCTGAACTCCACTCTCAGAGAAGACATCCGAAAATTCAGAGAGAAAAGATGGTACAGTCTTAGTAGCAACCTCAGAAACAGATGTCATGAGGCAATTCTCTCTGCAAAAGTCACTCCAACCATTTATTTGCCTCGCTTGCCAATCAATGGTGGGGTTATGCTTAGTGAGCCAGGGCAGCCCCAACACCAGAGGGGTGGGTAAACCGCTAAGGACGAAACATGACACATCCTCAACATGAGCATCACTCACAATTAAACGGATATTGTGAACTATGCCCTTTAATGATTTTTGAGAAAGTGGAGCGGAATCGATAGCAAAAACAGGAATATCCTTTCCCAAAGTGCGCACCTGGAAACCATGAGTTATCGCAAATTGATTATCAATGAGATTAACCGCTGCTCCACTATCCACAAAAATCTCACAAAAAATGTTCTTGCTCTCTAGCGCCACCCTAGCCGGCAGGACAAAACGGGAACTACAAGCAAATGGAAAACCTTCAATTTCCGCCTCAACCCTGCCAATAGTAACAGACGGAACATTTTTAAAAGATTTTTTCCTGTTTGTTTCTTTATTACTCCCAGAAAACTGCCTGAATCTCCTAGAGGGACAAATATTTGCCAAATGATTTATACCTCCACAACAAAAACAAA
The DNA here is from genome assembly GCF_014858855.1 of Bufo gargarizans. Lineage (NCBI taxonomy): Eukaryota > Metazoa > Chordata > Amphibia > Anura > Bufonidae > Bufo > Bufo gargarizans. Next base: position 12,365,288 of record NC_058083.1, read on the forward strand.
CCCTCCCATGCGGGCTGAATCTTCTATTGTCAGAAGCAATCAACCCCAGCTGCATGGGCTCCTGCTCAGAAGGGGCTGACGGCGACTGAGACCCCTGCGCACAGAATGGGACCGCTGCACTGTCCTGGGACTGAGTATGACAGGAAGGGGACATCTCTCCCTCTCTCTAAGACGCCTGTCAATACGAACGGCCTGAGACATAGCAGAGTCCAAAGAAATAGGCCTCTCATGAAAGGCAAATGCATCTTTCAATCCCTCTGAAAGACCATGGCAAAATTGACTTCGGAGCGCAGCATCATTCCAACCAGTATCAACTGCCCATCTCCGAAATTCTGAGCAGTATATTTCTGCGGATTGTTTACCCTGGCATAATAGACGTAGTTTAGACTCAGCCAGAGCAATACGATCCGGATCATCATATATCTGACCCAGGGCTAAAAATAATTCATCCACTGAACGGAGAGGCCGTGCCCCCTCCGGCAGCGAAAAGGCCCAGGACTGAGCGTTACCTCTGAGCAGCGATATAATGATCCCCACCCTCCGTTCCTCATCACCAGAGGAGTGGGGAAGAAGGCGAAAATGGAGTTTGCAAGCCTCTCTAAAACGCACAAAATTCTCACTACCCCCGGAGAACGTATCCGGGAGCGAGATCTTAGGCTCAGAACAAACTCCATGAACGCAAGCTGAACCGGTCACTTGAAGCTGAGAAAAAGTCTTACGGAGATCAGCTACCTCCAATGAAAGACCCTGGAAGCGTTCAGTCAAAAGTGAAACCGGATCCATGCTTGAGACGGTTATGGCGGCTTATAATGTCACGGACGGTGTACAGGAAACAAGGCAAAGCAACATGTATAAACGACTCGCTGGATCCCAAAACTAAGGAACCAAGGGAGACCCCTGCAGAAGACCTGGCACTTTCCCTGGCTGCTCAGCCTATGCAAAGATCCGAATGGTGGAGGTTTGCATATCCAGGAACCTTGACTATAAAGCCCTGAGCACCCTACAATAGTGAGGGGACACGACCACCGGCTCCCTACACAAGATACGGAGGGAGTCAGGGTCACCTGGGATCCAGCAAACAGAAAATAACAGATAAAGGTACAACACTTAGCTTTGAAGCAAACAGGAGGACAGAGTCAGCGAGCACACACACTCCAGGAAGTAGTATAAGCCGCCCAGAAAAGCCTTCTGGGGAAGAATTTAAAGGGAAACAATTAGTCCAACACATGACAGCTGAGAGAGGCTAACGAGAGGAGGAGCTGAATACCACAACACAGAAACTCAAGGAGGAGGTTCTGAAAGGCCTCTGTCAGAGCTTCTCAGCTGTCTGGTTGTGACAATGAGGTGAAGAAGAATCCTAGAGTGTCAGCTAAAGACTTACAAAAGTCTCTGGCATATGCTAACATCCCTGTTAGCGAATCTACGATACGTAAAACACTAAACAAGAATGGATTCCATGGGAGGATACCACAGAAGAAGCCACTGCTGTCCAAAAAAAACTTTGCTGCGCGTTTACAGTTTGCAGAAGAGCACCTGGATGTTCCACAGCAATACTGGCAAAATATTCTGTGGACAGATGAAACCAAAGTTGAGTTGTTTGGAAGAAACACACAACACTATGTGTGGAGAAAAAGAGGCACAGCACACCAACATCAAAACCTCATCCCAACTGTGAAGTATGGTGGTGGGGGCATCATGGTTTGGGGCTGCTTTTCTGCGTCAGGGCCTCGACGGATTGCTATCATCGAATGAAAAATGAATTCCCAAGTTTATCAAGACATTTTGCAGGAGAACTTAGGCCCCTTTCACACGAGCGAGTTGTCCACGCGGGTGCAATGCGTGACGTGAACGCAAAGCACCCGCACTGAATCCTGACCCATTGATTCCAATGGGTCTGTGTACATGAGCGTTTTTTTTCACGCATCAGTTCTGCGTTGCGTAAAAATCGCTGCATGTTCTATAGTCTGCGTTTTTCACCTGGCCCTATAGAAGTAAATGGGGCTGCGTGAAAAATGCATTGCATTCTGTAAAGAGGAATGGTCAAGAATTACTTCTGACCGTTGTGCACGTCTGATCTGAAACTACAGGAAACATTTGCTTGAAGTTATTGCTGCCAAAGGAGGTTCAACCAGTTATTAAATCCAAGGGTTCACATACTTTTTCCACCTGCACTGTGAATGTTTACATGGTCTGTTCAATAAAAACATGGTAACATTTAATTCTTTGTGTGTTATTAGTTTAGGCAGACTGTGATTGTCTATTGCTGTAACTTAGATGAAGATCAGATCACATTTTATGACCAATTTGTGCAGAAATCCATATCATTTCAAAGGGTTCACATACTTTTTCTTGCAACTGTATAGTGGATGTCTGATAGGATTAACCCTAATGTTCTGGGAGATTAGTCACACATCCACATATTTGTATGTGCACTTTATGTTTATAATAAATCTGTATATATTTCTATTCCAGCTATTGATTATACATACAGTGCCAGATAGCTGAGTGCCCCCCAACCAATCCTTTATCTTTACATATATACATGTGTGTACATACACACATATATTTATCTCATCCTCCATGATGGGTACATAGTTCTCCACGGCTTCCCTGGAGAAGGCTTGTACGATGACCTTCTTCATGTGCTTGTGCTGGCTGTCATGCAGATTGGAGAGGCAGTCGGCTCCCAGGATGATACGGACTGATTCTGGCTAGTGCACGGACACTAGCTTTTGCTCCCCCAGGAGGACCCGCCGCACGTTTTCAGCGACCATGATGCGCACGGTCCGGGTTCCAATCAGATGTGTCTTGTAGTATACAGCAAAGTACAAAGTAGAACTTTGTAGTATAAAGTTTGCCGCAAAACGACCAGCAGGCGAACTGCAAGGCCATCTCTATTGCCTAACACTGACCCAGTACTTGCGTAATTTCCCCCAATGTCCATAAAGCAGCCTGGCTGCGCCTAAATGTTCCTGAGCAAGCTTTAACGTTTGGGTGCACCCTAAGTATTGTGCAATACTATTTGTAATCCAAAGAAGGTGAAGTCTATATCCTGCAGCTTTCATATATGTACAAAAGAGTCACTGGAACAGTGCAATGTGATGGGACGCGGCAAAGCCACACTTACAAATCCTTGGATACTTAGGCGGACTCTTGGCGTTTCCTCCCTGAACCACTGGTCCACTCCTGAACTGGACCATACAGTCACGTGATTCCCAGAGTCGTCGCTGCGAATATTCCCTTGATGCTGTTGCCAGACTCCACTGTGAGCCATAAATCCTCTTCCAGGTTCTCTCCTGACGTCCTCAGCATTCACCAGGCAGCCTCTGTCTGGTCACTTCCTGCTCTGCACCGGAACTTCTCCCCTTCCAGGGAGAGTGTGATGCAGTAAGTTAATATCTTCGTGCTGTAAGGGTCAGCCCCTAGAATGCTGTTCTTTGCACAGATATCTGCAATATTGTGTTACATAGACTGTGATGACAAGACATACAATGCAACAGCTCACTGCAAACCAAATAAAGTACAAAATTGCATCACAGTTGCAAATGCTATACTAATAAGTTAGAGATGCTTGGCAAATCATTTTGTACAAAATTATTTGAGCCCGTCTGCCGCACATAGACTGTGATGACTTATTTCAGCAACTAGAGGCCGCTGTGGCTCTGAGTAAGAGAAAGCTGAACTTTTTCTGAGATACACAAGAGGTAGGAGGAGCCAGAAATTCCAGAGGTTTGAGTCCTGGCTGGAGGTGGGTGTGTGCCCTGGTAGCTGTGAGGATGGCTGCCATGTTAGGAGCCAAGTAAAGGCTAGTGATGGGACACGGAGCCTGACTGATGGAGTCCTGAGAAGCTGGCTGTGTTGGAGACAGATAGACTCTTAACTGAAGTGCTGCAGCTGTAACCCAGAGAGAGAGGAAAGCAAGTGATCGAATCAGGAGCCAGAGGACCCAGGCCACCACGCATTCAGACAAGACAAGCATCCATCTTGTGGGAGAAGACGACATCACAGACCTCTACTCAGATAACTCCAGAACTGTGAGTGTGCATCGGTGCTAATCCACAGTAGGGCATAGAGCAGGGGACTTTTAAAGCGGACCCTGAGTAGCAGGGGTAGATAGGAGTATATTAGCTGAGCGTAGCCTGGACCCTGATGTGTTTGCTGCAGAACGCATTTATTCTAACTCTTGTTCAAGTATTCTGTGTAAACCTGTTTATACTGTTAATCCGATTTTCCGGCAGTTACATCTTGTTCTTTAATAAAGCTGGTTTATCTTCAGTCTCCTTGTCTGCTGCACTGTACTTGAATCCTGCCTTGCGGTTTCTTCCCCCTCTGACTGCTACAGTGCAGCCTCAAATCTGCAATTACAGTTCACTATCAACCTTCTGAGGGTCCTACTGAGCCCCTAAATTAACTTTATTTAAACTTTGAAAGACAAAACTGAATATAAGTTTTCTCTGCTAACAGCTTCAGTGAGACTATATCTTATCATTTATCGCCATCTATTGACAGAAGAGAGACATTGCAGACATAATACAAATTACATTTAACAGCATTATTGATCATTGCTCCATACCCTTACATAAGTTCCCAGCTGACGTAGACTTGAGTTTCTGGTGCACGACAGCGAAGAAATGTGCCTAATTTATTAAGCAGCCTCTGCCTCTTAATAAATTAAGCACATCTTTTTAGGGAGATCAAGCACTGTTCCTTATGGTCCTCAAACTTCTGGACTAATTAAATGCTTCTTTCCATTAGAGGTTGGTTCTTAGCAAAGATTATTTTTCTGGCAGCTTTTACTCATAGGAATGGTGTCTCCATGGAGAAGAGTTTTTTTTTATCCTGCTTTGGCTTGTCGAGCATACACACCAACAGAAGCATGCACGTCATTCTTTTTTGCTTACTTACCAGGAACTTACAACCAGCAAGCAGAGAGTAGGGCCAGCCCACCACCCTGCCACTGTTAAGGACTGTCAGTTAACTATTTCCTAACCATACACAACCTTTTGTGATACAGAGTGCATAGTTTATAGTTGGCATTAAAGTAAACACTTTCACAACTTTAACAGTGAACCATAATGACCCTTTAGCAGTGAATCAGAGGGTCACTGCACATAGTCTGATGTAAAATCTGAGGTCAGTCAGTATATAGTCTAGTGTAAAGGCTGAGGTCAGTCAGTCCACAGTCTAGTGTAAAGGCTGAGGTCAGTAAAGCCACACTCTAGTGTAAAGGCTGTGGTCAGTCAGTTTAGTGTAAATGCTTTGGCTCTGTGGAGGAAGTAGCAGGGGAACTGAAAGTGGCACAGGTAAGCAGGGCACTGCAGAGGGCTGACAGTCAGGTTCTATGTGGGTGAGGGGGGGGGGGGTGGCCATACTGTGTGAAAGGTGTTAGGGTGACATAATTAGTCCAATCTCTGATCTCAACTGGATCTGCTGCCTGTACTTAACATAGACGGGTAGCAGCTTCAGGGGAGCCCTGACCTGCCTAACACAGTCACTCACCAAATAAGAAGTATGTAGGAGACCACTTCTAGGTGTAGGTAGGGATGGACTTCTGCACACTTCCTCTATTTTTGGCTCATCCATCTCTTCTCACTTTCGGCAGCATGGACATCTTGTGGGGCTCACCTCCTGTGATATTTTAGAGGCTGTGTAGTTCCCCAGACCTTAGGGTACTAGCATTGTATATGGTATTGTATTGTGTTTTATTATCTATTATTGTGTACCAGTAGGGACATGGTTGGCAAGGGTTAACCACTTTATTCCCATCCTCTTGGTAAGAGTGGGATAGTCCTGCTTCTAGCCAGGAGGCTGAGTTTATTATAAGACAGGAAGAGGAAGCGCACGTCTGAGCTCCTGCTCCTAAAGAGCATTCTCCAAAGTGAATTACAGTTATATACTGCCTCAAGTAAATTGTTGAGACGACACAGCAGAGTGAATAGGTCCAACCGGCATTCAAAGACACTGCTGTGAGGTGAGGACCTATGGCTAAGACACTAAGCACCCAGAACACCTACAACCTAAGTGCTAAATTGCAGGCAACCGATCTACCTCCATAAGCCTTAAAGGGGTTATCCAAGGCCTAAAATGCCCCGCCCCCCATATGCCCAGATCCATCACACAGATGGTACTTACCTCGCTCCCTGGCACTCACATTGCTTCTGATGCAGGCACGGCTGCTGCATGATTTCCCCGTTGCATGGATGAAAACATCCAGTGTCGGGTAGGGGTTGGGACAGGAGGGAGCCAATAACTTATTGCGACGGGAACGAGCCTCCCTAGCATCGCGAGTGATCGCTCGTTCCCGTTGTCTCCTGTTATTGGCAGACCCCCCCATAGTAATTCTTCCCCCTTCATGCCACCGAACAGTGTTTATCCCCACATTGTGCCCCCTCATGGAATTATGCCAAGCTTTTCCCACAGTAATATACACAGTTATGTGCCCCCAGTAATATGCCCTGTTATGTTTCCCCTCACAGAAATTAAAAAAGAAATAAACACCACATACTTGTCACGGGGAAGAGTCGCGGGTATAAAGATAGGGCGGAAGTGCATCCCCTGAGCTGCCACCTGGTCCCCTGTCCCTGCCTACTTGCACCACCCACCCTAGGTGACGGGGCGCAACTAGGCGACAGTCCCTGACCTGAGTAAGTGCAAGCAGAGAGATAAAGACAGCAGGGAAGCGGACAGCCAATGGGAGGTAGCACTAGAGCGGACAGAGAGGTGGAACAAGCAAGGTACCACCAAAAACGGAAGGGCGAGGCAGGTCAACTAGCCGGGGTCAGTCTAGAAGGTCACGTCAATACTAGAGAAGAGGCAAAGACAAAATCCAAAAGCATGCCGAGGTCAAAATCCAAGAGGTAGCGTCAAGGGTCAAATCCAAAGGTAAGCTAAATAACAATAATAATACACAGCCTAAGGGACCAAAATCACAGGCAACCTGTAGCCAGCAGGTTGCCTGTATTTATAGTGGGGAGTGAGGGTCATGTGACGTGGCCAGCGTCACATGACCGACAGACAAACAAGTTGAGCACTGAGTGATCAGCTCGGTGCTCAAGGCAGACCTAGGAGCAGGGAGCCTCCCAGATAGCAAAAGCCGCCCTGGGAACGAGGGTAAACACAGATCCTCGCTCCCGAAGCTAAGCAGCGGGTCTGCGGTTGATGGGACACCGAGTGTGCCTTCGGCGCCCCGTTACAGTACCCCCCCTTTTACGAGGGGCTACCGGACCCAAGCCCTTGGGTACAAATCTCCCAGGATGCTCATCATGAAACTTCTTGATGAGCCTTGGGGCGTGGATCTTAGTAGCTGGGACCCAAGACCTCTCCTCGGGTCCATAGCCTTTCCAGTGGACCAGGTATTGAAAGGAGTTCCTAACCTTTCTAACATCAATAATTCTAGAGATGATGAAATCCTCCTGACCTTCAACCTCCACAGGTGGAGGAGGTTTTTTAACTGAAACCACTGATGACACATATCTCTTAAGCAACGACTTATGAAACACATCATGAATACGAAAGGAGTCGGGTAGCTTAAGTCTAAAGGACACTGGGTTAACAACTTCAATAATATTGTATGGTCCAATGAAACGCGGAGAGAATTTCCTAGAACACTGTTTCAAAGCAAGATTCTTAGTCGACAACTACACCTTATCGCCGAGTACAAAATTTACCCCCTTGGAACGTCTCTTATTGGCATGTTTACACTGGGTTTCCTGGGTCTTTTCCAGGTTCGTTTGAACCTGTGCCCAGACTGTGTACAGTCTAGAGGTAAAAGAATCTGCCTGCGGGTTGAGTGAGGATACAGAGGGACTAGAACAAAAGCGAGGATGCAAGCCACTGTTACAAAAAAAGGAGACACCCCTGTGGAAGAATTAACTTGATTGTTAATAGCGAATTATGCCAACGGGAGGTATCTCACCCATAAGAGTTGGTTATGTGATACATGGCACCTTAGAAAAAGCTCCACTGCCTGATTTAACCGTTCCGTCTGCCTATTGGTCTGTGGATGGAAAGCAGACGAAAAGGATAAAGAGATGTCGCATCTTCGACAAAAAGCCCTCCAAAAACCAGAAACAAACTGAACGCCTCTATCAGATACGATATTCTCAGGGACACCATGTAGACGTACCACATGTTCAATGAACAAGGATGCTAAGGTCTTCGCATCAGGGAGCTTACTTAAAGGAACAAAGTGCACCATCTTTCTAAAACGTTCAACCACTACCCACACCACTGATTTCCCCTCAGAAGGGGGCAGATCAGAAATAAAATCCATGGAAATGTGAGACCATTTCTTGCAGGGAATGGGTAGTGGTTGTAGTTCACCAGCGGGAAGTGTTCTCGGGGTCTTAGACCTGGCACAAACATCGCAAGCCAAAACATAGGACCGTACATCCTTAGACAAAGTGGGCCACCAGAAAGACCTCAGCATCAATTCCTTAGTGGCAGCAATACCTGGATGACAAGAGAACACGTCATGACATTTACCCAATAATTGAAAACTAAAGCACTCAGGAACAAATAACTTATCTGCCTGTGTTTGTGGAGGAGCAAGTTGCTGAGCCCGTTGAATCTCAGAGGAAAGATCCGCAGAAATTGTTGCCACAAAGATGCTTGCCGGCAAGATGGGTTCCGGGGGGGTGTCAGGAGGTTTGACGGCATTAAAACTCCGGTATAAGGCATCTGCCTTAATATTTTTACTACCTGGTCTGAAAGTAAGAGAAAAATTAAAACAAGTAAAAAACAGGGCCCATCTGGCTTGTCTAGGATTAAGGCGCTTGGCCGCCTCAAGAAACACTAAGTTCTTATGATCGGTGAGGACAGTAATACGGTGTCTAGCCCCTTCTAAAAAATGCCTCCATTCCTCAAATGCACATTTTATGGCAAGTAATTTGTGGTTTACAATATCGTAATTTCTCTCTTTAAGGGTATCAAAGGCCCGACAGGCCTCCAACAACCAGTTAACCAGATCAGAACCTTTTTTAGTTAAGTCAGTAAGGGGCTTGGCAATAACAGAAAATTCTTTATGAATTTACAATAAAAATTGGCGAATCCTAAAAAGCTAAAAACCAACCAAGTGGAGTATTGTATCAAAAAAATATATCATTTATTGTAAAATATAAAAGATGGAGAACAACGGGATGTTGTGATACAGTACACGGAGAAAGCACAGGGTAAGCACATTCAAAAAGAGCACCATGGACCTGCACAAATTGGTGTGCAGTAAGGTACGGTCAAAAAGATAGGATAAAGACTGAGGCTCTGGGGACCCCAGAAGGTATCTGATATGATGGTCACCCCAATAAGGGTATGGTACACGCGGCACCACAGATACTGGGTGAACCCTGGAGTCTCAGCTAGTATACCCTAATAATGTGGGCATCACTGTCAGTCCAATGTTATAATAAAAAAGTAACAAAAAATACAATAGGTGGACGCCTGAATGTATGGAACCTGGTGAGAACACATACAGAGGACCCCACATATCTAGCACATGCTAATGCGGACCGTACCTGAGGACATGGCGGCAATTGAAGTGACAGACCCTGGGCGCGGGACCTCGACGCGCGTTTCACCTCACGGCTTCGTCAGGAGGTACTTTGCATTGTATGGACAGGGTATATATAGGACGTGATGGGGGTAGGGCAATGGATAGAAATTACCTTGATTCGGCACATCTGTGGACCACACGAACGGGCGCGGGAGGCTCCATGATAGGCAGCGCCATCTTTCAGCGCGTCCACGTCTGCGCACCGCGCATGCGCGGCGACAAAACCAGACAACGGTTTTACTGGTAATGTTGATTCATATGATCGGATTAGATCCATTTTGGATCACGTATACTAATGATTTTATAAATATGACTGAGAGCATTATTTTATATACGTAATGTTTTTATTGATATAATCTTCTTCCTTTTTCTCCTTTTTTCTTATGCACAATATTATTATTTAAATGTATGAGCACGGCACTGATTATAATGTGGTTCCACTGCTATGAACCTTCAGCACATTACACGTTTATTATTATTGTTATTATGTATCAACTATAGGGTCTCATTATAACAGTCACTATTGTGACTTTACCTGTACGGACCCCTTATATGTCACCTTTCTTATTATCTCTGCTATATGATGTGTCACTATATGTGCACATCAGGTAGCCACGTCACTAATGGTTATACTCATGATTATGTCATGGCTATTACGTATTGTTCTAATGTCACAGGCTTACTGATGTCTCTTCCTTTTACACGACAATTCCTGTGGGTGTGGGGCCTGGTGAGGTCACGACAGTGTGTACCTGTAGTATTATGACAGTTGCGTGATTACGCCCCGTTCTCCTGTCTCTGGCTGAGACATGGACCGCGGCTCACCTGCGTTCCACGGGGGTCGCGGGGTGCGCATGCGCTGGGTGACGCCATCTCGATGCGCTCCGGCTCGTCTGGTTTTGTCGCCGCGCATGCGCGGTGCGCAGACGTGGACGCGCTGAAAGATGGCGCTGCCTATCATGGAGCCTCCCGCGCCCGTTCGTGTGGTCCACAGATGTGCCGAATCAAGGTAATTTCTATCCATTGCCCTACCCCCATCACGTCCTATATATACCCTGTCCATACAATGCAAAGTACCTCCTGACGAAGCCGTGAGGTGAAACGCGCGTCGAGGTCCCGCGCCCAGGGTCTGTCACTTCAATTGCCGCCATGTCCTCAGGTACGGTCCGCATTAGCATGTGCTAGATATGTGGGGTCCTCTGTATGTGTTCTCACCAGGTTCCATACATTCAGGCGTCCACCTATTGTATTTTTTGTTACTTTTTTATTATAACATTGGACTGACAGTGATGCCCACTTTATTAGGGTATACTAGCTGAGACTCCAGGGTTCACCCAGTATCTGTGGTGCCGCGTGTACCATACCCTTATTGGGGTGACCATCATATCAGATACCTTCTGGGGTCCCCATAGCCTCAGTCTTTATCCTATCTTTTTGACCGTACCTTACTGCACACCAATTTGTGCAGGTCCATGGTGCTCTTTTTGAATGTGCTTACCCTGTGCTTTCTCCGTGTACTGTATCACAACATCCCGTTGTTCTCCATCTTTTATATTTTACAATAAATGATATATTTTTTTGATACAATACTCCACTTGGTTGGTTTTTAGTTTACTCTGAATTGGTGCAAGTGGTCATTATAGCTGTCTTAATTGACAGAGCTGCCTTGTTGTAGGTTAACGGAATCCTAAAAAGCGTTGGAGTGCCTTTAAGGGGGATGGTCTTACCCAGTCTTGGATAGTCTGAACCTTACTGGGATCCATTTTAAATGAATGAGGAGTAAGAATATAGCCGAGATAAGGAATCTCTTGAACTCCAAACAAACATTTCTCTAATTTAACGGACAGATGCTTCTCCCTAAGGATTTTAAGAACCAATCTGATGTGAGACACATGATAATCCCAGTCAGGTGAAAAGACAAGAATATCATAGAGATAAACAATCATAACTTTGCCGATGAGTTCTCTAAAAATGTTGTTCATGAAATTCTGAAACACAGCTGGGGCATTACAAAGACCGAATGGCATAACAAGATACTTAAAGTGTCCCTCTGGAGTATTAAAAGAAGTTTTCCACTCATCTCCCTCCTTAACACGAACTAGGTTATACGCTCCTCTCAACTCAAATTTAGAAAACCACGAAGCACCCGAAATCTGGTTA